>NW_027643087.1:62500-97500 GCF_032717465.1 Coenobita brevimanus | reverse complement strand
TTACATAGCCTATGATTTCATCATCCTTTGTGTAATTTTGACGCACAGTTGCTGCATGTTTGATCACGAGCGTGTTCTGCCTCAGTCCCCCCCTTCTACCGTTATAGTAGAGTAAGTCGACATCTCTGTTATACTTTGCGGGATTGTCATCTCTTTGTCCCCATGGCTTCATTTGCGCGTCCTCATTACAAGTTGTATCAAGCTCTCCTGGCCCCTATATAATGAGCTCAGTCTCTGCATCATGGCCACTTAGATCTGCTCCTCATTTTGTTCACATCTCTGTCCTCCCCTGTACAGATATTATTATTGTGAGTGCTCAAGAAGTCTCCAACCATCTAGCAGCTGTGTGTAATTTGAGTATAACTGTTGTTGCATTTTTTCTTGTACTGTATAGCATAAGTTTGATTTGTGGGCTTAGTGAGGTTTTTGTAATTCATGTATGGATCTTTATGTCAGTCATTTTTGATAATAGTTTGTATCTGTAATTATTTATCTGGCATTCACTGAGTATTATCTGGTGTCTCATTTTATCAGGGCTGACTTAGATAAATTTATTCTTGCTAATTTCGTGTTAATAGAGGCTATTGCAGTTAACCATATATTTAACCTGTTTATTTGCCATTACATTATCCTTATGAGTCCTGAATGTTTTGTTGTTAGTTTAAGCATTAAACTTTGACTTGTAATTTTACCTAACTCTTTGTTTTGAACCTGGAACTTTACGGGACAGTAGTGATTTTTAGTATTCTCACTTAAAGTGTACATTATCTTTCTCTGTTCCGTAACATAAATTTGGCGACCTCATATCAGGATATTCAGGATATTATCATAAGGATATTGTTTGATATTTTGTGACTGTGATATATTCATGATGGCTACTATTTCTACACTTGATGAAGCCAAAGATTTTTTGTCAAATGTGCAAACAGTGTGTGATATAGAAAACAGAACAAAGAATGAACTTAAGCTCGTTGCTCAACAATTGGGAATTGCAGTTCACTCTCATCATTCTATAGATCAAATTGTTGGCATGATTAATAAAAGCTTGTTTAATGTAACTCCTCCAAATGAGCAAACGCAGATTGAATTAGCTAAGTTACAGCTAGCCCTGCAGGAGGCTCGTGTGAAGGAAGCTGAATTTCAAGCACGTGCTAAGGAGGCTGAGTCTCAGGCTAAGGAGGCGGAATCTCAGGCTCGTATTGAAGAGGCACAGGTACAGGCTCAGGCACAAATTGAACTTGCCAGGATTCAGGCAGACCATGAGTATCGCATGAAACAATGTGGAACTGGATCATCTAGCTCTGATGATTTTGATGTGGCTAAAAATGTTAAACTTGTCCCTCCTTTTAATGAATCTGATTTAACTAAGTATTTTCAGTTGTTTGAGAGGGTAGCTACAGGTTTTAATTGGCCTAAGGAGTATTGGCCAGTACTCCTTCAAACTGTTCTCACCGGTAAAGCTCAAGTAACTTATGCATCTTTGCCTCAGGATCAATGTGATAATTATGATGTAGTTAAGAGCTTGATTCTTAAGGCCTATGAGCTTGTTCCTGAAGCTTATAGAGTAAAATTTAGGACAACATACAAGCAAGATAAGCAATCCCATGTTGAGTATGCAAAAATCAAAGAAGATTTGTTAGAGCAGTGGTTAAATTCTAAGAATGTGGATTCTGATTTTGGTAAATTTAAGCAGATGATTTTGCTGGAGGATTTCAAAAGGTGTATTTATAAAGATGTAAGCCTATATCTTGATGAGAAAAGAATAGATAATTTGTCTGATGCTGCAGTTTTAGCTGATGAGTATGTTCTCACTCACAAGAGATATTCTAGAGGAAAAGGGAAAGCTGAGAGTAAGTACGTTGCCTCTACTCAGAGTACAGGTAACAGGAAAGAGAATAAAGATGATGTTTCTCAGGAAGTAAATACCAGCTTCACCTCTAGATTTCAGAAAAGTAAATGTACTTATTGTAGTAAGCTTGGTCATACTACGGAGAGATGTTTCAGGAGACAGCGTGATGTGAACAAAAAGGAGTCTTTAAATATTCAGTCAATTGGTCTAGTGTCCACTCTTGAGAGTTCCCAGAATTCTTTAACTGAGTTAACTGAACCTGCTTTGAGGGGTAACTTAAATTCTCATGATGGAGCTCCTCTTTTGAGCAGTAATGTGGGTGACACTCTCAAGAGTTCATGTGCTAATTTCCTGTCTGATGGTTTTGTCAGTCCTCTGGACAGTAATGACAGGAAATCAGTTCAAATATATCGTGATACAGGTGCTTGCCAATCCCTTATGCTGACCAGTGTTCTAGGCTCTAATGTTAATTCCTCTGATGAAACTGTAATCTTACAAGGTGTAGGGAATAATTACTTCTCTGTTCCTCTGTGCAGAGTGAATTTAGAGTCTGGTTTTGTTAATGGTTCTGTTATGGTTGGGTTGGTTGAGACACTCCCAATGTCAGGTGTAACTTTCTTACTTGGAAATGATATTGGTGGAAGTCAAGTGTGTCCAGCTCCTCAGTTGTCTAGTGAGCCAGTGGCTGCGTCCCAGGATTGTGATGTCCCTGATGTGTTCCCTGCATGTGCTGTCACTAGGGCTAAGTCTAAAGTTACTGGTGATTTAGAGGATAATGATGATGATGATGTTATCCTAGCTGACACTTTTCTTGCTAATTTGGACCACTCACCAGATGAGGCAGTACCCCGTAGTGTTGATAATTTGTCTCGTCAAGAGTTGGTTGAGTTGCAGGTTGCTGACCCTGAGTCGAAAGGTCTAGCTAACTCTGCTTGCAGTGAGGAAGAGTCAGCTGGTGCTTCTACTTGTTATTATGTAAAGTCAGGAGTACTTATGAGGAAGTGGAGACCCCCAACAGCATCAGCCGACTGTGAATGGGAGGTTGTACATCAAGTTGTCATCCCTCGTGTTTGTAGGCAGGATATCATTCGAGTGGCTCATGATTCCAGTTTGGCAGGACACTTTGGAGTGAGGAAGACTGTGGCACGCATTTTGAAACACTTCTACTGGCCAGGTATCTTCAGGGATGTTTCCTGGTATTGTAAGTCTTGTCACACCTGTCAAGTTGTGGGGAAGTGTAATCAGACCGAAAAGGTTGCACCTCTAGTTCCCATTCCTCCTTTTGAGGCGCCTTTCACCCGTGTGTTGGTGGATATTGTGGGCCCTCTTCCTAAGACTTCTTCAGGATTTTCTTATGTGTTGACCATGATTGATATGGCTACTCGTTATCCTGAAGCCATTCCACTTAGAAACATCTCAGCAAAGAACGTGGTTAAGGAAATGCTAGGGTTCTTCACAAAGTTTGGTCTGCCCAAGGAGGTACAGTCAGACCGAGGAAGTAATTTCATGTCAAATGTTTTCAAGCAGTCTCTGAAAGAGTTGGGCATCTCCCAGATCACGTCTTCAGCTTACCATCCCCAGACCCAAGGAGCGTTGGAGAGATATCATCAAACACTCAAATCGATGCTCAAGAAATACTGTTTGGAACATCAGAAAGACTGGGATAAAGGTCTTCCATTCGTTGTGTTTGCTGCAAGAGAATCTCCAAATGAATCACTGGGCTTCTCACCTTTTGAACTACTGTTTGGCCATGAAGTAAGAGGACCCCTTAAGCTACTCAAGGAATGCTGGCTGTCGGAGGAAGATGACGTCAACCTGCTGGAGTATGTGATGAAGTTCAAAGAACGGCTGTCCATTGCTTTACAGCTGGCGAGAGAGAATTTAGGAGCTGCTCAGGAGAAGATGAAGACTTGGTATGACAAGAAGTCCAGGTTACGCCACTTTCAGCCAGGAGATCAGGTTTTGATTCTGCTACCAGTTCATGGGCAACCTCTTCAAGCCAAGTTTAGTGGCCCTTATTTCGTGGAGAAGAAACTCAGTGATGTCAACTATGTCATCGCCACACCAGATCGTAGAAAGAGCAAGCAACTATGTCACATCAACATGCTAAAGTTATATCACAGGCGGGACGAAAATAATCCAGTCTGCACTGTAGCTGTTCCACCCGAGTCTACAAGTGAAGTTCTCCCATGCAGCATGAGCCTGAGTGATAGTTTGGGGAAGAATCCTGATATCATGAATGATCTCCAGACTAAGCTTTCTCATCTACCTCCCAAGGAAAGGCAGGAGTTTTCGGCATTACTGCAGGAGTACCCGCAAGTGTTCCGTGCTACTCCAGGAAGAACCACTGTGTTGATGCATGATGTCGATGTTGGAGACGCAAAGCCAATTAAATTGCCTCCTTACCGTGTGAACCCAGTGAAAGTTCCTCTCATCCAGAAGGAGCTTGGCTACCTGTTGGACCACAAGATGATTGAGCCCTGTCAGAGCGAGTGGAGTTCTCCTGTCACTCTAGTCCCTAAGCCAGGTGGGTCACAGCGGCTTTGCATCGACTACAGACGTGTTAATCAGATAACCAAAACAGACACTTACCCTCTCCCTCGCGTGGAAGATTGCATAGACAAGATCGGAAAGGCTAGGTACATAAGTAAGTTTGATTTGTTAAAGGGATACTGGCAAGTACCTATGACTGAACGTGCTAGGGAGATCTCATGTTTTGTAACACTAGGAAAGGCTTTTGCATGTTCGGTAATGCCATATGGTATGAAAAATGCACCAGCCACATTTCAGAAGCTCATGAATGTTGTAACAGAGGGTTTGGCAGGGTGTGTTGTTTATATTGATGATGTATTAATCTTCAGTGACAACTGGAAAGATCACCTATGCCATGTCAGTAAATTTCTTGACCGTTTAGTTCATGCTAATCTTGTAGCTAATTTATCAAAGTGTGAGTTTGGTCAAGCTAAGGTTCAATACCTTGGGTATGTAATTGGTGATGGACATGTTGCACCACCAGGAGCTAAGGTTCAGGTTATAAGTGATCTTCCCAGACCTAAAAGTAGGAAAGAGCTACAAAGATTTTTGGGAATGGTAGGTTATTACAGGAGATTTGTTCTTAACTTTTCTATTCTTGTATCACCACTTACAGACCTACTGAAAAAGGAAGTTGAATTTGTCTGGACCGATAACTGTGAATCCTCTTTCAACAAACTTAAAGCTATTCTATTAAGTCAGCCAGTGCTCGCTACTCCAAATTTTGCTAAGCCTTTTAAGATGGCTGTTGATGCAAGTGATACAGGAGCTGGGGCTGTTTTGCTGCAAGAGGATGATCAGGGTATTGAACATCCTGTATCTTATTACAGTAAGAAGTTCACTCCACCTCAAAAGAACTACTCAACTATTGAGAAAGAGCTTTTGGCCTTGATTTTGGGTTTACAGCATTTTTCATTTTATTTGTGTTCTGGTTTTGACCCCATAGTCATTTATACCGATCATAACCCACTGAAATTCCTTAGTAAGTTTAAAGATAAAAATCAGAGATTGACAAGATGGAGTCTACTTCTTCAGGAGTATTCATTAGACATACAACATGTCAAGGGGAAAGAAAATGTTATTGCAGATTGCTTATCTAGACTTTAGACAGATTGTTTAGAGTAATAAGAAATTTCCTTTGTAAATTTCTTTTTCTTTGTGGGGAGGTGTTACATAGCCTATGATTTCATCATCCTTTGTGTAATTTTAACGCACAGTTGCTGCATGTTTGATCACGAGCGTGTTCTGCCTCAGTCCCCCCTTCTACCGTTATAGTAGAGTAAGTCGACATCTCTGTTATACTTTGCGGGATTGTCATCTCTTTGTCCCCATGGCTTCATTTGCGCGTCCTCATTACAAGTTGTATCAAGCTCTCCTGGCCCCTATATAATGAGCTCAGTCTCTGCATCATGGCCACTTAGATCTGCTCCTCATTTTGTTCACATCTCTGTCCTCCCCTGTACAGATATTATTATTGTGAGTGCTCAAGAAGTCTCCAACCATCTAGCAGCTGTGTGTAATTTGAGTATAACTGTTGTTGCATTTTTTCTTGTACTGTATAGCATAAGTTTGATTTGTGGGCTTAGTGAGGTTTTTGTAATTCATGTATGGATCTTTATGTCAGTCATTTTTGATAATAGTTTGTATCTGTAATTATTTATCTGGCATTCACTGAGTATTATCTGGTGTCTCATTTTATCAGGGCTGACTTAGATAAATTTATTCTTGCTAATTTCGTGTTAATAGAGGCTATTGCAGTTAACCATATATTTAACCTGTTTATTTGCCATTACATTATCCTTATGAGTCCTGAATGTTTTGTTGTTAGTTTAAGCATTAAACTTTGACTTGTAATTTTACCTAACTCTTTGTTTTGAACCTGGAACTTTACGGGACAGTAGTGATTTTTAGTATTCTCACTTAAAGTGTACATTATCTTTCTCTGTTCCGTAACAATCGCCAGTGGAGCGTCCCTGATGGAACCCATACTGACGATCAGAAAGAAGGTTGTGATAGGAAAGATGCTTTAAAAATTTTCTGTTAAGAATTGACTCGAAAACTTTTGAGACACAGGACGTTAAAGCAATTGGACGATAGTTAGAGGGTTGGGAATGGTCACCCTTCTTTGGGACTGGCTGAATGAGAGCAAACTTCCAGCAAGAATGAAAGGTAGTTGATAGATAAAAGTGAAAGAGTTTACCTAGGCAGGGTGTGTGTGTGTGTGTGTGTGTGTGTGTGTGTGTGTGTGTGTGTGTGTGTGTGTGTGTGTGTGTGTGCGTCAGCATGAAGTGTGCAATGTGTGTTAGAGTGAAGTGTGGCAGTGTGAAGTTTCCTATCTATCTATTTATCCATCCATCCATCTGTCTATCCATCTATCTATCTCTCTATATGTCCACGTATCTATCCACCCATCCCTCCATCCCTACAGCCATCTATTTATTTATCCATCTACGAGGATGGTAGATGGTAGGGGGATGAATATAGCTTTGAATGGCGAGTTGCTTGAGGAGGTAGAGTGTTTTAAATATCTAGGGTCACATGTTGCTGTGGATGGAAGAATAGATGCAGAAGTGAAGTTTAGAATAAATGAAGTAGGAAAGGTGCTGGGAGGAATGAAAAAAGTGTTTAGATGTCGTTCGCTTAGAATGTATGTAAAGAGAAGGTTGTATGAGGGTGTTGTGGTACCGACTGCATTGTATGGGGCTGAAACATGGAATATGGGTGTAGCAGAGAGGAAAAGTTTGAATGTAATGGAGATGAGGTGTCTGAGGAGTATGTGTGGAGTGACGCGTATGGATCGGGTGCGAAATGATGAAGTGCGAAGGAGAACTGGAGTTGTTCGGGAGATGGCTGGTAGAGTCGAGCAGAGGGTGTTGCGATGGTTTGGGCATATGGAGAGAATGGATAATGAGCGATTGGTGAAAAAGATAACTAGATCTGATGTGAGAGGTGTAAGGCTGAGAGGGAGACCACGAATAGGATGGATGGACAGTGTGATGAGAGCGCTGGATGCGAGAGGGATGTTTGTTGAGCAAGGAAGAGTGGCTGTGCGTGACAGAAATAAATGGAGAGAAATTGTAAATGAATAAGTGATGACGCAGCCCTGAGGGGATATTCTCCCGCATTTGGTTTGATCAGCTAGTCAGGTCAGGTGCGGGTAAGGGGATGGGTCTGTTATGATGTGGCAGGGGTAAACCAGTTCTGCTGTCGGGCCCTGCTGCGGATGTCACTGATTGCATTGCGCAGTTGACCCTTGTGTGGTGTGGTGCGGTGAGGATCTGTCCGTTCTCCCCCTTGGGGCTAAGATGCGAATGAATGTGTTTGAATGGATGAGTAAATGGGGAGTGTGTCGTCCTGTCTCGGCTACCTCCCTTTCCTTGGGGGAAGCAGCCTAGGTATATAGATAGATAGATCCTCCTCCTCCTCCTCCTTCTCTTTTTTTCTTCTTCTATATCTTTATCTTCTTTTTTCTAGTCCTATTTTTCATTATCATCTTTTCTTCACCTTTCCCTTCCTCCTCCTCCTCCTCCTCCTTAATTGAGTCGTCATGATATAGCCTTTTTATTATCGCTCTTTGACTTTGATATATATTGCCTATTCTTCATTGCAATTAAACACACACACACACACACACACACACACACACACACACACACACACACACACACCGTCACCCTTAGGAAGCTCATATCATCTACCTGTTTTTTTTTTCTTCATCTTGTTTTTCTTTCTGTTTCTTAAGTTTTTCATTATTATAACAATCATCGTCAGTGTTCCTGTCATCTTCATCATTATTTTCGTCACCCTCATCTTCAATCTTATCGTCCTCCTCCTCCTCCTCCTCCTCCCCATCATCATCATCATCATCATCACCACCAGCATCTCCGTCGTCGTTCCTCCGCTCCATCCCTCCCTCTCTCCCTCCCTTCCTTCCTTCCTTCCTTCCTCCTCCTCCTCCTCCTCCTCCTCCGTTGTTATATCATCACAATAATGACTATACTCAGCTGTAAGTTATTACGCAATCACTCCCACAACTACCACCACCACAACCACTACCACCACAACCACCACCACCACAACCACTACCACCACAACCACTACCACCACAACCACTACCACCACAACCACTACCACCACAACCACTACCACCACAACCACTACCACCACAACCACCACCACCACCACAACCACTACCACCACAACCACTACCACCACAACCACTACCACCACAACCACCACCACCACCACAACCACCACCAACACAACCACCACCACCACAACCACTACCACCACAACCACTACCACCACAACCACTACCACCACAACCACTACCACCACAACCACTACCACCACCACAACCACTACCACCACAACCACTACCACCACAACCACTACCACCACAACCACTACCACCACAACCACTACCACCACAACCACCACCACCACAACCACTACCACCACAACCACTACCACCACAACCACTACCACCACAACCACTACCACCACAACCACTACCACCACTACCACTACCACCACAACCACTACCACCACAACCACTACCACCACAACCACTACCACCACAACCACTACCACCACAACCACTACCACCACAACCACCACCACCACCACCACCACCACCACAACCACTACCACCACAACCACCACCACAACCACTACCACCACAACCACTACCACCACAACCACTACCACCACAACCACCACCACCACAACCACTACCACCACAACCACCACCAACACAACCACCACCACCACAACCACTACCACCACAACCACTACCACCACAACCACTACCACCACAACCACTACCACCACAACCACTACCACCACAACCACTACCACCACAACCACTACCACCAAAACCACTACCACCACAACCACAACCACAACAACCACAACTATCACTACCATTACAACCACAACCACAACTACCACTACCACTACAACCACAACCACCACAATCACCACAACCACCACAACCACTACCACCACCACTATCACAACGACCACCACCACAACCACCATCACAATGCCCACCACAACCATAACCAACCACAAGCATTACCATCATCCCCACCAACACAACCACCACAACCACCACAATCACTACCACCACAATCACTATCACCACCACCACAACCACCACAAAGCCATATTCAGTCAACAGTTCCCAGTAGCCACACGTGAAGCACCGAAAGAGTTCAGTTTTTATTTTTTTTTAAGAGACGAAATGAAAAAAAAAAACTAGTTGTATATATATTGCTCCATTCCACCTACCTAGAGAGAGAGAGAGAGAGAGAGAGAGAGAGAGAGAGAGAGTAAACCACTGGCTATATGAATGAATACAACAATATATATATATATATTATGTTATGGTGACTGATAAAAAAGATGAAATTGAATATTATATCACTGCCCATCACAACCATAACGACTACCATACAAATACTACCATTCAACTATAACTACTATGATCCTACTATTCAACCATCTCACACCCACCACCATGACCACCACCACCACCACCATCGCAAAGTTACAGCAACCAAGACCACACAACTAAAACCACAACCACTACCATATAACCACAACTACCACCATACAACCACAAACACTACCATACAACCACAATCATCACCTTACACCCACAGATAACCAATACCACCACCATAACAACCACAAACAATATGAAATTACACCGACAACCATAATGAAGAGGAAGGAGGAGGAGGAGGAGGAGGAGGAGGAGGAGGAAGAGGAGGAGGAGGAAGAGGAAGGAGGAGGAGGAGGAGGAGGAGGAGGAGGAGAATAAGAGTGTCTCTCTCTTCGATCTTCAGGGTACACCATTTAGGCCACTGGTGGTGATAGTTTGACATTTACCTCTCCCCTCTTTCTCTCTTCCTCTCTCACTTTCTCTCTTCTTTCTCCTCCCCCTGACTCCTTCCTCCCAGTCTCTCTTCATCCGTCTCCCTACCCCCCTTCCCTTTACGACCCCCCCTCCCATTTCTCTCCCCACCTTACTCTCCTCTGTGTCTTCCTTCTGCCCCCTTTCCCCCTGACTTCCTCTCGTTTCTCTTCTCTGTCTTCCTCCCATCCTTCTCTTTCACCCTCCCCCTCCCCCCCTTTCTCTTCTCTCTTTCTTCCTCTTGCCTCCCTCTCCTCTCTCCCTTCCTCCTCCTTCCCTTTCTCCCCACTCCTCCTGTTCCTTCTCTTTCCCTTTTCCCCTCCCCCAGCATCCCACCCTCCTCCTCCTCCCAGTGTCACTTCCCTCCTTACCTCCACCTCTCCTCCCATCTCCCTCCCTTCCCTTCTCCCCATCCCGTCTCTCCCTCTCCCCTCCTCTCTTTCTCCCTCTCTCCTCTCCCCCTCTGTCGTCCTTACCTTTCTCTCTGTTGGTCCCATTTCCGTCTTCCTCCCTTCTCCCTATTTCACTTCCCTTCTCATCCCCTTACTGATCTGTCGCCTCCAAAGATACGAACTACAGATTACGTACAAATTAAAAAATAAATAAATAAATTGTGTATGGCCATGAAGAAAGCGTAAATCACTTGAAATATTAAAAAAAAAAAAATACTCCACACGCCAAACTACAAGAGATGTTGAAACGTGTTTATATAGAATTAAATACTGACTGGATGTTTAGCGACCTTCAAATGGAGCCCAGAATGATCTTAGGATAATTGTAAGTCTCATATGTTTTCTTCTCTCTCTCTCTCTCTCTCTCTCTCTCTCTCTCTCCTTCCAGTACCGGTAAATGATATAAGTTTGGTAAAGACATCATTATGAGAGGTGATCACACCCACTGACTCTTCCTACCAGCCCTGAAATACTTCTTTTCATGATTATTTAAATTTTACGATGAAGAAAATGCTATTAAACACATCCCACCAAAACATAACACTTTGCTGTTCACGCTGTTTATTTTTTACAGCATCTTTTTGTCTGTTTGTCGTTGCAAAGACATGAAAGTTAATGCTGCTTGAGAGAGAGAGAGAGAGAGAGAGAGAGAGAGAGAGAGAGAGGTTAAATAAGAACACTTGGAGACGTGGTAGGCCGACACACACGCAGCTGCAAAGAGAGAGAGAGAGAGAGAGAGAGAGCCAGCTGGCCTAGACTCAGGAGCGTCAGTCCTGCCGCGACGGACAGAGGGTGTAGGTGTGGGTACCAGCTGCGGACGTGGACGTAGCAACACTGATCATCCAGGGGTGACTAAAACAAAGTGGAAAAGTGGCGAGCCAAAGTGACTGGAAGCTGAGAATAATCGTCAGGTGAGGGCGAGAATAAGGCACAGAAGAGGTTGGCATGCACGACTCTGAGAAAAGTTGGGGAGTGAAACAGGGCTGAAATTATGAGACAAATGGTGAGCGCAGTTAATCCTGAGACAAGTGATGAGCGCAGTTAATTCTGAGACAAATGATGAGCGCAGTTAATGAGAAACATTGAATGCAGTTAATTTTGAGACAAATAATGAGCGCAGTTAACAGAGACAAATGATGAGCGCACTTAATTATGAGACAAACGATAAGCGCAGTTAATTCTGATCGGATAAAAACTTGTTGGGGAAAGACAGACTTTGAGACAGAAGTGGTGAGGCAACAGAGCTGAGGAATATCGCGCGAGGGTTGCCAGGATTAGGTGTCATAATTATAAGCTCTTAATGACAAAAAGGTCACCTAAACCACCACAGCTCTACCTAAAGCTGACAAAAGCCTTCTGAAAGGAAATACGGATGTGATGAGCGTAAATAATTCAGTCTGGGGAAGTTGGGCGGGGGAGGAATGAATAAATGAAAACTGGTGAGGGTAATTTATTTTAAGCTAAGGAGAGCTACTCGAGGACGAGTGAATAAGATGCAGTAGTAAGCACAGGTGATTACTTCTCGCAATTATCCAGCCTCAGGTGAGAAAATCGCCATGTGTTAGAAAGGCCTACATACGTCTGTGCAAATTATTACCTCAAAGTTCATTAAAAGTTTGCCTTCCTAGCACCAACCGACTATACACTAGAATTAAAACACCAAACAAACATATTAAACTATTGTGTTCTAACTTTAGTGATTATTAGAGATCGATGTAAATATTTAGCTTCCTCAGAGTGACATAAGAACACTTTTTTTCTGAATTACTACCAAGTTTAAAATACATTCCTCTAAGTATTCATTTTTTCATCTTTTTTTTTTTTTTACTTTTTCTATTAATCCCTTGACTTCAATGGTGTTTTTCATTTTATTCTTGCTCTCTTCTCAAGTTTCTTTAGCCTTGGGGAGACGTCTTGAAAAGGAGAGACAGATAGACTCTTCCTTTACTCATTCACCGTAAGAGGTCTGCCAAGAACTAAATAAAATCGTCTGGAGGCAGCAAGAATTAACCAAGAAAATAAGATCATTGGACTGATTAGGTTAAGTCCTCAGTAAATTAAATATAAAAAACCCTATTAAACTTTCAGGATTATCTATGAAGTTACGTTGCCAATTTTCCTCCGTTTACAACATCAGTTAATTAAAAAGTTGTGATACTACAGAGCTCATCCCTTACCTATTATGAGAACCACCTGTAATTAGCCAGCAGGATCGCACACATGCATTAATATACTAAACATTAAGTCTTTGGTATTTGGAGCTATGGGGATTCTAGTCCTTTCAATCACATGACATTTTCCTGTTCTTGTTATCATCATTCGTGTATATTCAGCTCTGGGGCGATTTTTCGAACCTGAGGAGTTAAATATAGTCTTCATTAACCCCTTCACTGCAACAGGTCTGTCTTAAGCTGAAAAAATCGTCTGGTGGCAGTATAAATAAACCAAGAAATCCCCCATCACACTGAGGAGCTTAAACTAACAGGTGATGAGGCGGACAAAACCCTATCATTCTCTTAAGTTTTCCGTGCCTGTAATTTATGCACTATCGCCTGACTGTTCCAAAGCATTGTCTGTTTGTTTCTGTGTTACTTAGAGGACTATGAAGAGCTTAACTTTCTCAAAATAGCTACAGGTCTGGGCATAATTTACTGCATCATTCGCATCCCTGAAACTGACTGCAGCATCACACAACTGCTTGAACGTATTGTCTGCTAATTTTTGTGACATTTAGAGAGTCAAGACAAGTTCAACCTTCTCAAAAATAAAAAATATATATATGAATAAAAACTGGTAGGTCAGCGTTATATATTAGTTTAGGGTAACTTTTAAAAACAAAGTCCATTATAAATTACATAAAACTTGCTTACTGAAAATCCATTGCTAGTTACAAGGCTGATCTGTCAGTTGGCACGACTTTTCAGTAATTCTTCTATGGAAAAAAATGCGATATTATGGAATCCCAAATCCAGAATCACAAACAAACTTACGATCAATTCCCTGTCGTAACTATATTTTCGTAGCAGGGACAAGAAAAGGAAAGAACAAATTTCCCTTGTAGCTCCTAGAGAGAGAGAGAGAGAGAGAGAGAAAGTCCTGGAAACGTGGGGAAAATTATCGTAACTTTTTATATATATATATTTTTTTTATAACGAACAAGGAAACGGTAGTATAGAATTTCCCATTTCTCTAGTTCTTCCTGCAAAAAAAAGAATCTAAATTACGACAGGGAATTAATCGTAAATAATATCCACAAATCCCACCCAAACTTTTAATACGGATTGTCTGTAGTGATATGCTAGATACAAACATAATTTCCAGCAATATTTACCTACTGGAAACAATTGCCATGAAGTATTAATGTATCAAGTATTATCATGAAATTCAGCGGTTCATGATGAATTATGTCTCCTTTTATTACAGATGTCGTAATATGCAAAACACAATCTTCTGCATCATTTCCGTGTTTTGTAATAACTGCATTACCGTATCAAGTACACACACCAATCTTTCTTTCTCTGCTAACTTTTGCGGCGTTTTTAAGCATCATGACTTTAGCTTTCTCAGATTTGTGATGGGGCAGAGACAGACGTAATTCTCTGCATCATTTTCCCCGTCAAGTTATTACAGCATTGCTCAGATCCACCAATGTATTGCCCGCTATTCATTACCAAGTTAAAAAAATGAACCAACCTTTTCTTCTACTAACTTTTGCGACATTTTAAACAGATCATGATTTGGACATGTGGAGAGAATGGAGAATGAAAGACTGACTAAGAGGGTGTATGTAGGTGAGGTGGAGGGAGGGAGAGGGAGGGGTAGACCGAGGATGAGGTGGAGGGATGGAGTTGAGAGGTATATGAGGGAGGGGGGGGGTGAGTTGGGGGGAGGGGAGTCAAATGGTGGGTGACAGAGTGACTTGGAGGCGTTTTGTCTGCGGCCACCCTTTGCGGGATTAGGGCGTCGGGCTATAGATAGATAGATAGATAGATAGATGATTTTAGCTTTCACAAACTGGTTCCTTTCTTTAAGTTACTACAGCACTGCACAGACCCACTAACGTATTCCCCGTTAGTTATTACATAGTTTATTGACAGCCTTAGATTTCTCGAATAAACTTACGGTGGGATAAATGCAAAGAATATTTTCGGTATTATCCCAGTTTGAAGTTATTATAGACACAAATGCAGCAAAATATATCCTGCGACTTTGTGTGTGTGTGTGTGTGTGTGTGTGTGTGTGTGTGTGTGTGTGTGTGAGAGAGAGAGAGAGAGAGAGAGAGAGAGAGAGAGAGAGAGAGAGAGAGAGAGAGAGAGAGAGAGAGAGAGAGAGAATCCTTTCCCCCTCGCAAGGACACAAGGACTACCAACCCCCAAGCGTCTGAATCAAGCCCTTGTTAATAATAATAATAATAATAATAATAATAATAATAATAATATAAATAATCACAGTATCAAACAAATAGAATTACATTATTTTCCATTAACTTTTTGTGACATTAAAAGTCCAATTTGACAAGCTTAACCCTCTCAAAATAACTAACTGAGATGTGGTATACGCGAAACCTAATTATTTAAAAAAATCTCGCGTTTGGAAATAATCGCAACATCGCTCAGCTGCAACAATGCATTTCACGCTACCCTTCATGATATTAGAGTGGCGTGCTGTGATGAGAGTGTATTTACAGTGCCAGCGGGAGAGTGTGGGGTGGTGTGGGAAGACAGAGAAGTGTGGTGTGGTGTGGTGTGGTGTGGTGTGGTGTGGTGTGAGAAGAGAGAAGGATGGTGTGGTGTGGTGTGGTGTGGTGTGGTGTGGTGTGGTGGTGTGAGAAGAGAGAAGGATGGTGTGGTGTGGTGCGGTATGGTACATTTCAGTGACATGGCAGTGATTGATGTAACGTGAAACTGTTGTTTCCGCAATTAACAGAATTGTGGTGTGGTGGTGTGTGTGGTTTGATGTCATAATGGTTTTGGTGTAGTGTGGAAGTGGTAAATGAGCTGCTGATGTGGTGGTGGTGGTATGGTAGTTGTCGTTTTAGCGTGGAGATGGTGTTGTGTTGTGTGGCATCATGGTGTGGTGTGGTGTAGTATGATAAATGTGTTGCTGATGTGGTGCCGTGTGGTGTGGTGCTGTGTGGTATCGTGGTGTGATGGTACTGTGGTGCTGTGTGGTATGGTGTGGTGGTGGTCTGGTGGTAGTTGTGGTATTAATGTGAAGTGATGGTAGTGAACGTGATGCTGGTGTGGTGTGTTCTTGTATTAGTGTCGTGTGGCATATACCAGTGACACGAGACAGGCTGGTATTACGCTAACTTGTTATAACAGTAGGTTCTGTATGATTTTGTTGAGGTGTAATTAGTATTGTTACTTTATTATTTATTTATTATTATTATTATTATTATTATTATTATTATTATAGTATTTACTGTTGTTATTGTTGCTGTTCCTGTCCTTGTTGTACTTATATCATCGCCATCATCATTATAGCCACAAGTCAAAAACCCAAATGATTATACCACAGGGCGAAAAAACAAACGACTCCAGCCAGGAAGAAATTCAGAAACAAAATAAACGACAAGTAAGAACAACAAAAGTTAACAGAAACACTTATTGTCATCTGAGATGCTGAATCATGAATTGCTGAATATTTTTAGGGACAGCGCTGAATAACCCACAATAAAATGGGACGATGCACGTAGACAACAAAGCAGGCTGTAATTACGAAAGAAAAATGGAATTGTTGATCCAATAGCACGCCTGGGAAGCAACCACTGATGATGAGTCCATTGCATTACCAAGTGACGCTCGGTTAAGGTGATGGATGACGGAGTATTATGTGCGTGAGGTGCGTCGGACAAGTGAAAAAGAATACCTTAATATTTTCGGCAGGAGAGAGTAGAAAAGGGGAGGTGTGCAAGCGAAAGACAGTCTCGTTTGGTGCCCCAGTCTACAAAGAAGAGTAAAGATGGCAATATATTGTGGATGAGGTGAAGAAACCCCCTCCCTTTATGCCAACACAGATTAAGAGTGACAGAGTGAGAAAGGAAAGTGTGTGGAAGAAAGACGACCTCGCTTGGTGTCCACAGTGCGTGGAGATGGCTAATTTGGTGGGTGAGTAGGATAATACTTTGGCTGGTGCCTAGACGGAAGAGGGAATGGAAGTAAGGTGTGTGAAAGAAAGACAGCCTCATCTGGTGATCCCCCATAGTTTATCAGAAAGTGTAAGGGGGAAATGGGTGTGGTGGTGTGTGTAGGACAAGTATTACATCGCCCGTTGTCCCCGTACACTGAGGGTGTGTGTGAGGCGTGTAGGACGAAACAGGAAGAACAAGGACCTGGAGAGAGATGTTTAGGATGAGAAAAATATGCTTCAATCAACACGTCTGAGAGCAGGAGCGGAACAGAGAGTAAAGTGGATGTGGAAGGAAAGATAGAGACAGACAAACACTTTCCGCATACTGAACCTGCTAGCATAATTAACTGAGCATATCACGGCACTGAAACAAGGCATAAAAAAAGACTACCTCGTTAGATGTCCTAGTGGTCTGAGAACAGGAGTGGAGAAATAAGTGTGGTGGGCAAGTAGGATGCGGAACACTGACTTACCTGATGCCCCAAGAGTGTGAAATCAAGAGAGGAGAGGAACGCATTTAAGACAGGAAAATATACCTCCCCTCCTGCACTAACAATCTACAATCAGGAAAGCAGAAGGCAATCAATATAGTGGTGTATACGAAAAGAAAGACTAACCCACTTCATGTCCCCCTCGGTCTGGAAGCGAAGGATTGAATACCCAGGTTTTTACGTCAAGAAAAATATACTTCTCCTGGTGTGCCTTCAGTCTGAGAGCCGGGAGAATGGAGGCGGAGGCTTTGAAGACAATTAAACTATGCCCTCTGGTTCTCCAACAGTTTGAAAGCGAGAGAATGGAGAGGGCAGGTTTGTTTGATGTGTAGGGCATGACACGGTACCTCGCCAAGTGTCCTAAGAGTGTGAGGGAAAAAAAGAAAAATGGGAAGGGAGGTTTTTGCGACAAGAAAACTATCTCCTCTGGTGTTAAGACAGTTTGAAAACTGGGGTGAGGAAAGCTGTCAGTGCGATAGCAAGCAAGACAAGACATACATCACCAACTAAACAGTGTGAAAACAGGAGTGAAGAAGCCAGAAAACTGTCTCTTCTGGTGCCTCAACAGTGTGAAAACAGGAGTGGAGAGAGCTATCGGTGTGGTGGCGTGTAGGACAAAACAGAATACCTCACCAACTGTCCCAACACCGCGAAAACAGGAGTGGAGAAGGCTGTGGGCGTCGTGTGTGTGCGTGGACAGGATGGTAGAGCGCGGGAGTGGGACAGCAGACGGCAGAGTTAACACCAGCTCAGGTCAGTGCTCGCCCTCTCACCTTTCCTCCATAACAGGGGGGCGTTTTTAGCAACTTCTAGGTGAGACTCAGGTGCATCTGGAGATTCATAACACATCTTCCTAAGCGAATTATTCTGTCCACAGTATATCAGTATCGTCTTACAGGTTATTAATGCAAACTATGTCCATGTTAGAAAGACTGAAATAACATAGAATAATGGGATGTCTTATGCAAAATAGATCGCCATGGAAGAGGTGCTACGAAGTCTTCCACGTCTGTTAGAATACGGCCGTAAGTTGCGCATAAAATTACTTCTTTTAAATCAACCTTCACCCATACAGCTAACAAACACTTCTCAACCACACCAGTAGCCACACACATACATTTTTTTTTTTTGCTTAAGTTACGTGTAAGGAGGATGGTGCACGGCAGGAGGGCACTTCAGCCTGCAGTCCACTGGGTTCATGTTCAGATGAGCTTTGGGTTGCAGCTACTACTACCACCACCACCACCACCACTACGACTACTACTACTTCTACTACCACCACTGCCAATACCACTACACTACTACTACCATCACCACCACCACCACCACCACTACGACTACTACTACTTCTACTACCACCACTACCAATACCACTACACTACTACTATTACTACTAAAACATCTAAGTTTCCTATCTGATTGCCAATTTAAACATTAATTTTCATATTATACAGCAGCTAAACACATGACACCCAAACTGGAGTGAATACTGAAATTAATTAAATAAGTAAATAAATAAATAAATAAATAAACACAGAAATATATGGCCAAACAAAAGGATATATTATAATTTTTAATGGCTTGGGAGACTTGCTTATTTTTAAAACTGGTTCAGAGACTTTATAAATACTTCTCCACAACACGGCGGTGCAACATGTCCCTATATAAGGCATGCAATTGACTCCTGCTTGCAGTGTGTGTGCGTCCGGCAATATTCCTCAATTGAAAATATCTTCTGACGCACGGTTGGGGAAAATTTAGGTTTTCAACTGGCTAGAATTTCTATATATTCTGTTCTGCAATATTTATCATACATATCTTCCAGTCAGACGCAGGCTTGGGTAAAAAATATATATGCAATTGACTAACGCCTGCAGTATGTGTGATATGGATCAATTTTCAAAGTCCGGTCACAAAAACTGAACCAACTCGAGCTTACGAATGTGTGTGTGTGTGTGTGTGTGTGTGTGTGTGTGTGTGTGTGTGTGTGTGTGTGTGCGCGCGCGCGCTGCATCAATCAGCCAAAAATTATCGTCTACATCGACACATGCTTAGGAAAAACTTAGGTATGCAACTCTCTGCAACTTGAAATTCTGCTAGATAGTAAAAATGTATCTTTGATGCTATCTTAACGATTCTTATCAATAAGAAAGATCTCTGGCAATGAAGGGGTGAATGTAGCCTGCCTCTGTCTCCCCCATCATCAGGATAACGAAAATAAAACAGAAAAGACGAGATAACAAAAAATGGCATGCAATCTACTCCAATTTGCAATCCGTCTGTGTTTTGTTGCTATCACTCCTCATATCAAAAATTATCTTCAACTCTGACTCACAGAAAAATATCTTGCATGAGGCCGACAGGAAGTGTGCAAATAAATCCTCTAGTGTGAGATATTTTTAGGAATGAATTAGTATCAAGTGGCTGGGCGTCCATTTACTGTGTTCTGCATTATTCATTCGAGCAAATGTTCACTTTTACTTAGAGAGAGAGAGAGAGAGAGAGAGAGAGAGAACGGCATGATTTAACACAAGGATAGAAGTAAATTATGCACGTAATTATAATCTGAAAAATTAATTCCAATTTTCCATTCATGTTTTCTGTTCTACTTATTAGCAAGTAAATGAAGTGAAAAAAAAACTGTATACCGTAATGAACACTGCGGAAAAATAGGGTCTTTTATCATCAGGTATACTGCAAACTCTTTCTGATATTTTTTATGCCTAGTATGTTAAAAAAAACTAATAAGAAAAAGACGATGTTTTAGTAGGAAGTATAATTAGTATGATAAATAAAACACTGAACCACATTTAATTACGCCAAAAATCCATTAATTATGTTAATAAGAGAGGTAACTGAGTTGACCTTGCAATGCTGTGTTGTATTATTCGGTAACACAAAGAAATAAATTAGTCGCTGGCAGATGAAAAATATAAACTCTGACATGCAGTAGGAGAAATGTCTTGCGTGTAATCATAAACCATACAGCTGCTTAATCTGGCTAGAATTTGTAATATAGTATGTGTCTGCATTATTCGTAAGCTATCTATCTATCTTTCTATATGTTTACCTATCTGCCTACCTATCTGTCTGTCTGTCTACCTATACAGCTATTTGTCTAACTGTCTATGCATATTTGATCTCTATACTTGACCTGTGATAAGTGGGGCACCCTCCATTCACTTGCCGGATGTTGTGCTCCTTTCAAAATACTTCAGGAAGCCTTTAATTACGTCAGGTGGTAACCATATAACCAACAACTGGACGCCTAGTGGTCGTGTGGGTTAAGGCGCTTCAACCAAAAGTTATCCACAAAGGTTACGTCTAAGGAAAGGTTAAAGAGTGTTGCTCACATAATACCGCTCAAGGACGAGTGACTGTCTCCTCACCTTATGAGTCTGAGATTAGAGACCTAGTTCAGCGCCTCTACGCTCCTGGTGGGACATCACAGGAGTGCATGGGACATAATTGCTACACGGTGGATCAGTGGGTACCGCCTTTGTCCCTCGACCTGCACGTAATCTCACTCTGGGGTTCTAATCCAATACCGCAGTGGATATTTAATCTTGCTACTAAAAGGCAGGTGCAACAGAAAGACGCCTTCACGTGGTGGCATCGACATTACTGGGAAATTCCGCTGTTCGGTTGTACAAACGTCCCCCAGCTTCCTCCCTACTGCACGAAAGGGTAATGATGAACTACAGAAAAAGGGCAACTTCAGCCTGGGTCCACGTTCAGATGAGCCTAGGTTTCCATCTACTACTGCTACTACTACTACTACTACTACTACTACTACTACTACTACTACTACTACTACTACTATTTCTACTACCACCAGCCAGCATTTTTTTTTTTTTCAGTTTAGGAAATTCTCGTAATAGTGAAGCAGTTTTTAATGTGATATCCATTTCCTCTTCATCAAACTCGCCACGAGTTAAATATAATCGTCTGAAGATAACAAGAATAAACGAAAAAGTCATCGGATTAAAGGGGTTCAATGTGAGTATTAGACGTGGCTTTGATGATTTCCCAACACCTTTCCCTAAGTGATTCATTCAGCACATTACACCTACGAGTGATTCAATTTTGTCGGCATTGAAAGAATATGAAAAACAAATACAAATGTTCAGGTGTAATACGTCAGACTAAATCGCCGAGACAATGGACGTACGAAATCTCCTATGCTACCCTGAATACTAGCGATGACATACTGTATACAAACTATGACACACAAACATATACCTCGTTCACCTTAACTTGGCAAAGATTTTCGTCCATCTGCCGTTTATTTCCTTTAGCTCCGTGGAAGAAGAGGGGAATAATACAGCTCTACACCTTTCCGTAGCACTTCTTCCTGACTATCACGATATACTAATGCTGACCACTTGTAGCTCGGCATTCAAGACGGAGTGACAGCAATTTCTCGCCTTGCCAAAGCGAACCGAGCATTATAATCACTAACTCACCTGCACCGTTCTCACCACACCCTTTCTGGACGGGGGGGCTTACGTATATACTTTCTTTCTTACTTTTTTTCTCTATCTTTCATCTCTTCCAGCTTCTGTAGGGAAAGAATGTCTGGTTACCCGTCAGCTCAACCCTCCCACCTGACTACACCTGGCCAACAACTGCACTGAAAGGGGTTATGGATTTTTGTCAAGTTAGAGTTGTTAATGTTGTTGTTGTGCCACCTCAGTCTGTCTGATTGAGCTGACCTATCACCCGCAGGCAAGCAACCACCCCTGCAGGGCCGTCCCGTGCAGTGAACCGATGTTCCCATGCGGCTGACAGCGCCGCGCCATGTAGCGAGACGATGAGATTAGTGCGGAAGTTTGGTTCCTGAGTGGACGCCGCATATGCGTCTCTCCATTCAGTTAACAGAGGCACCATAGTAGGCTTCATGTCACCCCGCTGTCTATATGGTTAGCACCCAGCGTTGTAAATGGCTTCCTGAGTTACATGAGAACATTTGGCTTGTCACTAAGTGTAGAGCCACATGAAGCAGAGAGAAGAGAAACAAATAGTGACAGGAAGGATAGCGGAGGTAAGAAAAGAGGAGAAAAGAGAAAAAAGAATGACAGATATGAAGGAAGAAGTAGGCAGCACAACATCAAGTGAGTGGATGATGGGCGCTCACACTAATCACATTCAGATTAGAGGATACGCGCTATAACACCTTCACTGCCACAGGTCCTTCGTAAATTGAATAAAATCGTCTGCTGCTGAACTAAATAAAATAAAAAATGCCGTTGTACTGAAAGAAATACTCGTTCATTATGAATCATCGTATCACATATGAAACAGTTGTCTCCTTTTTTTAATTGAAGGTGAGAGAGAAAATGTATGAATTACGAGAGAGAGAGAGAGAGAGAGAGAGAGAGAGAGAGAGAGAGAGAGAGAGAGAGAGAGACAGACAGACAGACAGACGGAGACAGACAGAGAGAGACAGAGAGAGAGAGAGGGGGGGGAGGGGGGAGCAGGTAAGAGACGAAAGGAGGAAAGAGAACTGAGAACAGGACAGGATGATGGAAGAGAAGAATGGGAGAAAATGGTGAAAGAAATAGGGAAAGACTGCAGGGAAAAATATGAAAAGAAATGCAAAAGAAGAGGAAAAGAGAGAGGGAAAGAAGGAAAAGAGAGAAGAGAAAAGAGGAAAAAAGAAGAAAGGAGAGGAGGAAGAATGAAGGAAGGAGAGGAGGAAGAATGAAGGAAGGAGAGGAGGAAGAATGAAGGAAGGAGAGGAGGAAGAAAGGAGGAAAAAAAGAGAAAAATGAAGAAAGAGGAGAGGAAGTGTGCTCAAAATAACCACGGAAGGGAGACTGAAGGAGAGCGAGAGGGAGGGAGGGAGACAGGGAGGAATGGAGGAAAGGAGAGAGAGAGAGAGAGAGAGAGAGAGAGAGTGACAGCGATGGTAAAAGAGGGAAAGAGGGAGGGAGGGAAAGAGGAGAGGGAGAGGGAGAGAGAGGGTGACAGCGGTGGTGATGAGGAACGTCAAGGTGGTGGGGATATGGGAGAGAGGAGGGGAGATGGCTGTGACAGGGTGCAGAGAGGCAGGGTGAGACACGGAATGGGATGGTGGTGGCACAGTGGCATACTCTATTCACTCTAACTTGGCCTAAAATTGCCGGCTGTCTATTATGAATCCTGAGCTGCTGTCTATCTGTCTTTAATGCTGAGCTGTAACAATATTTAACATTCGAGTCGTGCTAAGTAAAAATATCAAAAAACAATGCATCGCCGGTCTGAAGGGGTAAATCTAGTTATATCAGGGACCTGTAATATGCTTAGAAAATCCTGCTAGTACTGAAAAAGTTAGGAAAAATAACCTCTCTATTAATCCCTTCAACATGAGGATTTATTTTTAACTCTTGCTACCACCGTACGATTTTTCTCAGCTTTCTCGTATTTTATCAGTACTTTCTAATCCCCTCTAAAACAAGACATCTTTTCAATTATACTCTTGCTATCTCCAGACGATTTCATTCAGCCCAGGAGACACATATCGGAATGAGGGGGTTATATACAGTCCGCATAACCCTTTCATAATTAGGGTCGTGTCACAAGAAGAATTTTTAAAAAGTGGTAGAAGCAGGCATATAATTTACCCAATGTCCTCGAGGTGAAATGCATAGCCTAATACCGACGTTGTTTTAGCGAATAACCAACGCAAGAATAACTTTCCACAGGTAGATATAAAATGGTAAGAATACGAATAATAACTTGCCACTAGAAATAAAATATCAAGCAGGAGTCAAGGGGGTCTCCTAAATACGTTTACGAGAGTGTGAAAAATAATAACTTCTCACACGTGCATATAAAATAAAAAACCAAAGAATTATAACTTGCCATGTGTTGAGATAATCTAGATAACAGGTGTCGGAGCCTTTAACCTCACCAGACTCTGCCAAATAATAACTTTACATACGTGGATATATAACGGTAAACATAATCATAACTCGGCATATGTAGAAATAAGTTGGAGAGCTGGGGGCTGCCAAGGAGAATTCTAAGCTCACCATAACTCCACCGTATGCAATGTTCCTCTTTAAGACACTTTAGTTATTAATCTGCATTGAAATAATAACTTGACGATTGTGGACAGACAGACAGACAGAGAGACAGACAGAGGAGGTGGAGGTGCGCTGTGGTGTTGGTGTTAATGTGCTAGAGAGAAACAGGAGAAATACTGTTTGGTCATGTGGGGTGAATGGAGGAAGAGATTGACAAAGACAGTGTATGTGCGTGTGGTAAAGAGGGAAGGGGGGGGGGGAGGAAGGGAGATCGAGGGTGAGGCGGAGGGGAAGGGGTGAGAGGGAGATCGAGGATGAGGTGGAGGGAGAGGAGTGGAGAGGCGTATGAGAGAGGGGGCGTTGGAGAGAGGACAGTGTGATGGCAGAGGACAGGGTGACATGGATGCAGTTCGTTTGTGGCTACCTCTTACGGGATTAAGGCACCTGGCGGTACAGAGAGAGAGAGAGAGAGAGAGAGAGAGAGAGGGGCAAGCAGGTGTCAGGGAGTCCACCAAGTCCACGAGACACCGGCCCGAGGCAATGGTCCTCTTTAACGCACTTGGAAATCCAGGATGTAGGTCCATCACAGGCTGAACCGGAACAATCAAGACCTGAATCAAGGGCTACACTAGAAAATCAAGAGCTAAATCAAGGTCTACATTTATAATCAAGAGCTAAATCAAGGGCTACACTTAAAATTAAGAGCTAAATCAGGGGTAACACTAAAAATCATGAGCTAAACCAAGGGCTACACTTATAATCAAGAGCTAAATCAGGGGCTACACTTATAATCATGAGCTAAATCAAGGGCTGCACATATAATGAAGAGCTAAATCAAGGGCTGCACTTATTATCAAGAGCTAAATCAAAGGCTACGCTGGAAAATCAAGAGCTAAATCGAGGGCTGCACTTGTAATCGAGAGTTAAATCAAGGGCTAAACTTATAATCAAGAGCTAAATCAGGGGTTACACTTAAAATCAAGAGCTAAATCAGGGGCTACACTTATAATCAAGAGCTAAATCAGGGGTTACACTTAAAATCAAGAGCTAAAACAGGGGCTACACTTATAATCAAGAGCTAAAATCAAGGACTGCACGAGGAAATGTCACCCCACTTCCTCCTTCCTTTCCTCTCTTCACTTTAACCTGGCCTACGCTTGCCTTCTCTCCATCTTTAATCCTGGACTGTCTCCTTTACTATTTTCTTCCAACTAACCCCAGATGATTTTACTCAGCTGAGAGTGTGTCACAGGAGCCTGAGTGTTACAAATGGTACCATCAACCCACTGGCGATCGAGTCTTCCCCATTATTTTTTTTAATTCCACCTAAAGCCAGACGATCTGATTCAGCTAAGAAGCACTAGAATTATGATGCTAATCACGACGAAGTGCAATGGAAAGGATGCGGAGCTGAGGTGTACCCTTTCTCAGCCACCCAGGTGCAACAGGAGATTAACACTTTACTGTCAGTATTGTTTTATTCATTCTTATGTAAAAAGGGAATGAAAAAAACAAAAAAAGAAAGACAGACAGAAAGATGGGGAGACAGAAATAACAAAAGGCTACGAACCTACAAAAACTTGCCCTTGTCATGAAAAATATTAACAAACTGTAGATAAAACCAAGATCAGTTTATCTGCAGATACGTGGACAGATTACGTTTAAAAGTCTGAACGTCATTAGCAACGGGAAGTACCGACTGAGGAAGACAGCTTCAGACCTGATTTATTGCATATTATGAAGGACTGGGAGTATCGGCTAACTTTTGCTTTAGAGAGAGGGCAAAAACTATTAAGCAAAGAGAAATAAGCTGCAAAAGGACGAAAATCTCCGGCAAAGATAATCTACAGTAACTCAGCCTCAAAAATAGATAGACAGATAGACAGACAGATAGATAGATAAGAAAAAGTGAAGCATCATCGACGGAGTCTTAATTAACTAAGAAGCCTCCTTCAAATTTCTCAGTTTTTTCTATGACATAAAATCGCCTTCTGGTAGCAAGGTAAAATATACAGATGTCATGGTAATGAAGGTAATACTAACAATGAAAACAGTGAATATGTGCACTGTACAGCCTGGTGCACTGCAACCTGGTGCACTGTACTGCTGGCAGGGGCTGACTGTCAGTTAATCCTGACAGAGGGCAGAATCACAGGATTACAATGTTCACCGCATCAATATTCAGCGGCGCGCCATTCCGTGTTAGCCCGACTTAGGGCCGTTTTCACAGTCGTCCCCAATGCAGTCCCCAACAGCCTACTCGCCTCCGAACACACGTTTTCGTTTTCACAGTCGCCCCCAACCAGCCTTCCGAGGCCTCTGTTGGGGACGGCAATCGGGACGGCCCGAACAAATTACTGGAACATTCTTGGGGAACCTGCAGCCTCCCCAACAGACGGTCCCGAAAGTAAAAAAGTAAAAGAATAAATACATGTAACATATTTTCATTATTATTTGAGTATTATATACCCAATGTAATATTTCTGGGATAAAAAACACACCCGGTACTGAAAAAATATATATATATGTTTGTGTATTTTTATGATACTTTCTACTATGTATCCGAATACTTATAGCCTTTCGCAGACTGGTGGAGGCTCAACAACAAACGGATCCGAAAGAAATACGAGAATGGTTGTCTAATGCATATTTTCATGAAAATTAAAATATCTGATGCACGATGTAAAAGTTGATATAGCTAACACTCCGTTTAGAAAAGAAAATGTTCATGTATTAATAGTATATCCGTTAATAAACCACACCATCACTCATTAGACGTTATACATGTTACTTCATGGTTATTTTTACTTAAGCCTTTCTTTTACAGTACTTAACATTCATCAGCATTCAGCTTAATTCCGATTTCAAGTAGGAGTGTGGTGAGGTTGCCGTTAGTTAGCTCTTCAATCCGATTATGTTTCCTGTTCGTTATTTTTGCTGCATTCTTGCGAATCTCCACTCCTGAATATACTAGTAAGAACTGTGTGAAGTGGATGTTCCAACCATGTTATTCACCACATTCATTACATTCCAATTTCTAAATATTCTCTACATATGGAAAGTGTTTTCGCCACTCAGAGCTACCAACCCTACCGCATCAACACAGGCAGACGTCCCCACGTTAGTAAAGTCCCGAAAGCCATTCGGAGTGACTGTGAAATCCAAAGGTGCTTTTGGTTCGGGCCCGACACACGTTCGGGCCCAAAAGGTTAGGGACGACTGTGAAAATGGCCCTTAATGCCTTGGCCGACACGGAGAATTAGTACCGTAGAGTTTGGCCAGGTACACTACATATACGGAGAGTAAGTACTGTTCAGTCTGGTTATCTAAACTACACACACCATACGGGCCACACACGAGGAGTTAGTACTGTAGAGTTTGGTTATATTCACTACACACACCATACGGCCCAAACACACTTTCCCAATCACACAGGAAGTTGTCACTGCTGAGTTGGTTTTATTTCCTACACAGACCCTACGAGCCACACAAACACTGGCAGTCATCGTACGTCCCGGATTCACTTACGCTCACTTGTCTGTCGTAAGCATTTGTTTTCGTAGGAGGGAGGGAGATAGTACTGCCGGGAGTTATCGTACGTCCCGAATTCACTTACGCTCAATTCTCTGTCGCAAGTATTTGTTTTCGTAAGAGGGAGGGAGATAGCATTGCCCAGCTCATTCTTCCACTGCGTCCTTCAAGCTCTCATGTGTTGCTGGGACGGCTCATTCAGTGTTGTCAAATCTGGCTTGTCATGCAACACATCAAAAAACATGGATAAGCCACACCTATCGCCACGCTTACACATACTCGTACAACAGCAGACTGAGCCAAATTACTGTCCTAACACCTTTTCCTTAGCGATCTATTCTATATTCCGACTCTATGTCCTCTTGTACTTTTGTGATTCAAACTACTATCGCAACACCCTTTACTTGGCAATTTATTCTACATTTCGCCTCTATATCCTCTTGTACTTCGGTTATGCAAGCTATGTCTAAATTAAAACAGCATGGAAAAACGTGGACCAAAGAATATTGTAGTAAAATATACCAAATAAATCGGTAGGTAAAGGTGCTAGGAAACTCTGCAATGTATGCCACCTAAAAAACAACCCTATATTGTATGTACTGATGGCCCGATATTGTATGTACTGAGGGCCTAATGAACCCGGAAAATGAACTCTCTAGCCTTTGATCGGTGTAAATTCGCTAACAAAAATGCAGTTTTATCAGAATTAATTGCAGTTCATTTTTTTCTTTCACTAGTGCTTCATTTACGGTGACCTTTCCTCCTCTCACTCTAACTTGGCCTAAAACTGCCACCTCTTCACCTTAAATGCCGAGCTGTGGCAAAAGATTAAGGCTAGAATATCGTGCTAGTCACGAAGAAGTGGAGAGGGAAGTAGTTGGGGGATGTTTGTATAACCTGGCAATTAAGCTGCCCAGGTATATCGGTGCCACCACATGAAGGCATCCATCGAGTATAATTAATATTAGTTTTAACTCGCTTTTATATGCATTTTTTTTTCTATTATTCCCTTCACAACGATGACGCACCATACGAGTACTATTACCATCATCAGACGATTTTCTTCAGGAGACACATTTCGAACTGGAAGGGATAGATACAGCCTTTATTAACCCATTTAATACGTGACAACTCTCACATAGTTTTAAATAAAATAGTCTGCAGCTGTCCAGGTTAAAAAAAGAATGTCAACCAATTCAATGGGTTTAAGTTCATAATACATCACTTAAAGACTGCCTATTCAAGTTCCTCTGCCGCCTAAAATCTGATACGCCAGCTTCCTTCAATTATCATTATACTAAAATAAGGAACCAAACGCTGGATGTCTGGAAAAGTTGTCCCTTCTAGAGACAAATTAACCCAGAGAATATCGGAATGAAAGTGCGTTCATTGCGCGACGCCTGGGCACATTTCATTTATACTGGAGGTGGTAAACAATGGGAAATACAAATCAGGAAGGACAACGTTGGAGTTGGCCTGGTGCATACATAAAGGACTGAATGTGTCAGTTAACTCGGTAAAGTCTTCCATTAGAGAGTCTGACAGAAAAGAGGTGTGAGTGCGTCGCTGGGGAGATACTGTGTCCACCGTAAAGGAAGAGTGATGTTGGCGTACTGTTCAGTAATAACAGTGACTTCTGGAAGAAAGATAGTACAGGGAGAGAGTGGCAACACTATGGTGAACTGCGAGAGACTGAAAGGCGTCGATAAATGGAAAGGAGTTGAGACGAAATGCCTTTGATTCCATCCTGTTCAGGAGAGCTGTATGTGGTAAGTCCTCAGCCCATAAAAAGTTGAAAAGTCACACTAAACAGCGGGTAGTTGGACGGAAAACCCTTACTCCACCCTGCTTAGAAGAGCTGTATGTAGTGAACCCCCCCCACACATAGGCTAATAACCGCAGCCGATACAAAGGCTAATACAGTAAGTACCAACTGTGAGAGGAATAAAGGTGATATTTTTTTTCTTAACAAATTCCCACCTCTGGACTGCCTGTAGTATCTCAGTCTCCTTTCAAGGGTAATGTCATTATCAATTCCATTATCCCACTGCATAAGCTCAATTCAGAAACGAGACACTATTCCACCCCGAGTATCTGGCACTGGGCTCAGCTGGGCTCAACCAGTTCAGTGTGAGATGACAGAGGTTGGCTGAACGCTGGGTCTTGTTCCACTAAGCTTATTATCTGCTCTCTGAATGGACCCTCTGAATATTCCACGGCCCACTACACCACACCACCTCTCCTCACCTCACCTCACTTGCTCACCGCCTCCTCACTCCTCACCTCTCACCACCTTCTCATTTCTCCCCATCCCTCACCACCTTCTCATCTCCCACCACCACCTCACCGCCCACCACCTCCTCACCCCACACCACCTACTCCTCTCCTCTCATTACCTCTCCTCTCACCACCACCTCACCTCTTACCACCACCTGACCTTTCATCACCTTCTCCTCTCATAACCACATCTCACCTTACCTCTTTCCATCTCCCCGGGTCATCACACCACCTCTCTCACACACACAGAAGAGAGGACAGGCGAGAATGACACAGACCTGGCGTTGAACTGTCCTTGGAATAGAATACGCCATTGCTCCTCTTCCTTTTCAATTTACTTCTGTATATTACACCGGAGAGAGGCCTTCACGCTGTGGCAAAAATAAAATCGGCCATCTCCATTGCCTGGTGGTACAAATGTCCTTCAGCTCCCTCGCTATCCACAGAAACAAAAGAGTATGGTGGACTGCAAGAGCGGAGCAACTTCAGCCTGCAGTCCTCCATCTTCGCGTTCTTATGAGCCTGGGGCCACAATAAACAACAACAATAATAATAATAATAATAATAATAATAATAATAATAATAACAATAATAATACCTAAATATTCTCATGTTTTTATCCTTCAAACTAAGTACTGTACTGTACTATCGGAAGGGTGTTTCAATTTTTCCAGTACCTGTGTGTGTGTGTGTGTGTGTGTGTGTGTGTGTGTGTGTGTGTGTGTGTGTGTGTGTGTGTGTGTGTGTGTGTGTGTGTGTGTGTGTGTGTGTGTGTGTGTGTGAGTAAACCGCAGAAGAGAAAATGAAACCGTGTATGACGAAGTTAGGAAGCAAGCAAGTCAGAGAAGGTCACTCAGTAAGTAAGCGAGTGAGAGAATAGGTGAAAGAGTGAGTGAAAAACTTAGTGAGAGAGAGAGTGAGTGACCAAGGAAGTGATTAACAGTGAGTAAGTGAGAAAGCAGATGAAAGCAAGAAAGTGAGAAAGTGAATTAGTGAGTAAGTAAAAGTAAGCTAATGAGTCAGTGAGCGACGAAGTATGCCAACCAGTGAGTGAGAATCAGCGAGTGAGTATGCGGGTGAATAAAAGTAAGTTACTGAGTGAGTGAGCTAGGGAGAGAGTCAACGTGTAAGTGAGAGAAGAAAGTGAGTGAGCCAGTGAAGGCGAGTGAGTGAGTAAGCGAGTAACTGTGAAAGTAGGCTCTGTGAAAAGTCGGTGCAATTCAGCTGAGTTTGTGAGAAAATGTTGCATAAGTTAGAGGGATATTTGGGAGTTCTGTGTGTGTGTGTGTGTGTGTGTGTGTGTGTGTGTGTGTGTGTGTGTGTGTGTGTGTTAGGAGTTGTGTGAGTGGTGCTGATGCGGTGATGTTCATGATACATAAATGGTGTAAATAGTTTTAATAATTTTCTGAGATATGACTAATGTTAGTGGTATTATGTGGTGGGTGAGAAAAATGTGGTTAAGGTGGAGTTTTGAGAGTGGTAGCATGAAGTGTGAGTGTGGTGTAGTGTGGCGGTGTAATTGATGTGGTGTGGTGATGGGTGATGGTGGTAGTGTAGGTATAAATGTGGTGGTGTGAGGTGTGAATGTGATGGCGTGGTGATAATGGCCGTGCAGTATCGTTCCGTGCGGTGAGTGTTGTGGTGCAGTGTGGTTGTGTCAGGTATGAGTATGGTGACCTGGTATGGTGTGATAACAGTGCTGTGTGGTAGTGTCAGGTATGCGTGTGGTGGCGTGGTGTAGCGTGGTGGTGTAGTGTGGTTGCGTGAGGTGTGCATGGGTATGAACGGTGAAAGTGGGTGTGTTAGATGAGGTGTGGTGACGTGATTTAGCGTGATATAAGGGTGAGAGTGGTTGTGTGAGGTGTGCGTGTGGCTAAGAAGTGTGAGTGGTTGCGTGAGGTGGTATGAGTGGTTAGCGCCGTTGTGTGTAGTAAGGTGTGGTGGCGTGGTGAAAACATTACCCCACACCATACATCACCTGCGAGAAGACACCTCACACACACACACACACACACACACACACACACACACACACACACACACACACACACACACACAGATTGCATCCCAGTTAGGTGTTCTCTCTCGGTTGCCACTCTTTACGACCAACCACGCTTTCTGCCTCTCTCCTCCCTCTCCTACTGCCTCCACTACACTCCCCTTTTAGTTGCCTCTCTTATTTTGCGGTTGCCAGGCTCCTAAAACAGCTTCTATACTTCCTCCACTTTAACTTGGCTTAAAACTAGTGGCTCTCCATCTTGAATGCTGAACTGTAACAAGAGATGAAGACCAAAATATGCTGAGTCGCAAAAGAGAGAGAGAAAGAGAAAGAGAGAGAGAGAGAGAGAGAGAGAGAGAGAGAGATCCGGAAAGGATGTGGAGCCGTAGTACAGTCTTACTCTGCCACTGAGCTATTTAAAAGACTGGCACTATATGATACTAGTCACGAAGAAGTGCTTTTGAAAGAATGTAGTATGTGTCCCTTACGACGCTATTCCCCTAACAGTACAACTAGGGACCTGGGCGTTTAATTCGACTGTTGCGTGTCGTATGGCAGAGGAAGAATGCGATTTGGCGAACTCTGATTTCCTTATGAACCCCGTGGAATTGATGGCCATTATTCCAAAGCCTTATTTTTCTTTCATTTATCTCACTTTTTCCGGTGCTAAAATGGACGCTTTTTTGCGATGGCACTGCTATAACTTGGTGGCTTAAGTAGTGTGGCTAATCTCCCTGGCAAAGATCCCTACCCTGCTCAGATCAGGGCCAAAGGTGTCAGACTGGAGGATAAATTTGACTAGTAACCAAGGAAACTCATTCGTACCTCATAAACAAGGCATTAAACTTTAAGAAACCATGGCTATTCAAGGTGCATGTATGGTCTAGTCCCATCAGATGAAAACAAACTAATTACACCTGGTTATACAAACGTCCCTCAGTTACTTCCCTATCTACCAAAAGAAATATGATGGACTACAGAAACAGGGCAACTTCATCCTGCAGTACACCGGGCTGAAGTGAAAAAGGACCTGAGACTACTACTACTACTACTACTACTTTTTTTTTTTTTTTTTTTAATGTGTCCGACTCTGGGCATAGGCTTCACAGCCTGCTATCAAGGCCCAGCAGTCCTCCTACATATCATACACCTCTACATGTCACCACTTCGGCACTAACACCCACCGTCCATATTGAATACATGCTAGGGCTGTTTCGTACAGGACTGGTGCATTGGTATTAGCGGGGGTATTTTTACGACATGTCGGCGGGTCATCTGGTAGATCAGTAAAGCCTGATTTAATGAAATTCTAATCCTCAAACTGTTCCCTGCCCCAGCCGGGATTCGAACCTGAGTCCGTAAGGACTGCAGGCCACCTCTCTACCGATTGAGCCACCGCCTCCAATCACTTAATTCCTTCAAGTTCTCGTGTTCAATGCAGCGTTTATTGACCCCTGAACTAAACGAAGTCATTAATTACGTGAATAAATTCGCTTGATGACTGCAACAATAAGGCAGGTGTGCAATTATTATCCGAACAGATCAAGAGCTGCATACCTAACCCTGCAAAAACTGGGAAGCATGGTAATGATGATGATGATGATGATGATGATAAGGAGGTGGAGGATGACGATGATATACCGATGATAATGATAATAATAGTGACGATAATGACACCCCGTGAACTCAGGCCCGACACAGAAAATTTGTCGTCCCTTCACTGACAAAAGTTTGGTCGAAATCCGTCGAGGGTTCAGGAGATATCGCACCCACAACGATAACCAAGTAGACCCCATATGACCTCGACCTTTGACCCCTTGACCTAGCTGACCCAGTTCATCATCTCCTCATACTGCATTACTGATAAAAGTTTGGTGGAAATCCGCCCATGGGTTCAGGACATATCGCGCCCACGAGAGGGTTACGGACGCACAGACCCACGAACGGAAAGACTGACAGACCAATCACCTAATGCCTCCTGCACAATAGGTTGGCGGAGGCTTCATAATAATAATATTAATATTAATAATAATGATAATAATAATAGTAGTAGTAGCAGTAGCAATGATAATAATAATAATAATGATAATGATAATAATAATAATAGTAGTAGTAGTAGTAATGATAATAATAATAATAATGATAATGATAATAATAATAATAGTAGTAGTAGTAGTAGTAGTAGTAGTAGTAATGATAATAATAATAATAATGATAATGATAATAATAATAATAGTAGTAGTAGTAGTAGTAGTAATGATAATAATAATAATGATAATGATAATAATAATTATAATAATAATAATAATAATAATAATAATAATAGCAACAGTAATAATAATAATAATTATAATAATAATAATAATAATAATAATAGCAATAATAATACCATTAACGGCGATGACTTCTTATTTACCTTAACGAAATAACCAATACCCACACACAAAAACCGAGAACCACAGTTTATTAGACAAAAATGGGTGGAGAGAGAGAAAGAGAAATGAACTCCGTGGCAATGGGTGCATTAGGAAAGCTTTTGAATGTAGACCTGAATTTTAATGGCCTCTTGGGCGTTGTTCTAGCAATATTATGGAGTAGAAATGGAGAGGAGGGAGGGGAGGAGAGGGGTAGGAAAGGGATGGAAGGGGAGGGGAGGGGGGAGAAGAGAGGAGAGGAAAGGAGGAGAGGAGAGGAGTAAAGACGAGAGGAGAGAAGAGGAGAAATATGAGGAAACGAAAGGAATGGAATCAGAAAAGAGGAGACAACAGGAGAGCAAAGAGGAAGAAAATAGAAGTAAATACAGG
>NW_027643087.1:47500-57500 GCF_032717465.1 Coenobita brevimanus | reverse complement strand
GGCTGTGTTAACAAGGGGTCAGGCTCACAAAGTTAACTTAGTGTAAATCTTGAGATATCTCCTTGAAGACAAAAAAAACACAATGAACCTCAAACTCATCTTTATCTTCTCCTGTCACCGACTACAAGTGAACTGAGGGAGCTTCCTGACCCGACGAAAATACGAGCCCTTGTCCTTTCTGCGAAAAACAGATCTAAATTACGACGGGGAGGCGATCGTACGTTTCTTTGAGTATCCCATCCCAGGAGAGACCTTAAGATAGAATTTTAAAAAGTCTTCATTATCTTCCCCAGTTAGAAATGTTCGAGAAATGTTAGGTGGGAGAGAAAGACAGGTTAGAGGTGGAATTCTATATGTGGTAGAGAGACACAGGTTAGAGCTGGAATTCTTAATGTGGGAGAGAGACACAGGTTAGAACTTGAATTCTTCATGTGGGAGAGAGACACAGGGTAGAGCTTGAATTCTTAATGTGGGAGAGAGACACAGGGTAGAGCTTGAATTCTCAATGTGGGAGAGAGACACAGGGTAGAGCTTGAATTCTTTATGTGAGAGAGACACAGGGTAGAGCTTGAATTCTTTATATGGGAGAGACACAGGTTAGAGCTTGAATTCCTTATGTGGGAGCGAGACACAGGGTAGAGCCTGAATTCTCTATTTTCTCTAACGTTCCGGGCTACACAGGGACCATCTTGAGAGAGTCGTAATGGATCATCTAGAAATATTAGTTTGTTTGACTATTATCATGACTTATACCTCACTCTTGGAATAATTGTTTGTTCTAAGTTATCGCTATGTTAAAGAAAGCACGAAATAAGTACATACAATCGTCAACAAAAGTCATGTCTCCTCTCCTGCTTTCCTCTCCTTGGACTGTGAAAATTAGTGTGGTGAATCCGAAGCTGATGACAATGATACATGGCCAAATAAATTCACCAATACATGTCGTTGCGGATTTACGAAGTTAGTTTTCAGAGCCCATGGAGGGTGAAGCACGAGAAACGACTGGACTTGTGCTGCTGACTGTACCTACAATAGGGCAATACAAAAGCAATACTGATATACAGAGATGAAGACATGATCAGGAATAAAATAATTACTTTATTAGGCCAACACTTAAATCTGTCGCAGTTGTTTGGAACTCTCACTTAAAAACTGTCAACATCCCCAAGTAAGGCACGATAGTCTTCTTAAAGATATCTCTCGCGCTGTAAGAGGTGATTGTCCACTTTCCTCATCGCAAAAGTTAGCGCACTCTACGGATTCGTGGTGCCACATTTCACAAAAAATGTGCTTGGAAGAAAGAATGAAAAAAAGAAACAAGGACACTAAGCAAACACATTCTGATCTCCAACATGAAGTGGAGACCATAATAGGCACCGATATCGAGTAACAGAAGAGAAAAGAGCAGCAAGCAGCCAAAACGCGTGTATCAAGCTTGAGAGATCTGAGTGGTGAAGAGACTAGATCGACTTTACCCATAATGGAAGACTATTGAATTGTAACGGACGACTCGCGTACGCCTGACACGAGCAGGCAGCCGTAATACACGCGAGAAAAAGTATATATATATATATATATATATATATATATATATATATATGAAAATGCTGTACCAGTATATAGTAGGAAGGGAGGAAAATTAGAAGACTAGATAACGCCTTCACATAAAAGATGAGGTGGACACAACCGGAAATTAACTAAAGCAAAGAGAGAGAAAGATATTTTTAAAAATGCAGTATTCCAAAGACAGTACGTGATTCTTGGAACTAGCGGTCTGATGAAGCTCTGTGTGAGAAAAAAAATGTGAGAAAAGTACAAAGAAAAAAGGAAATAAAGGAGTGATAAAATAGCAAAAGCAGACTGGACATTACGAGCCTGACTCCTTCCCGTGAAAATACATTTAGACAAGAATTAGAAAAGAGGATTTTGTGTGTGTGTGTGTGTGTGTGTGTGTGTGTGTGTGTGTGTGTGTGTGTGTGTGTGTGTGTGTGTGTGTGTGTGTGTGTGTGTGTGTGTGTGTGTGTGTGTGTGTGTGTGTGTGTGTGTGTGTGTGTGTGTGTGTGTGTGTGTAAACCGCAGAAGAGAAAATGAAACCGTGTATGACGAAGTTAGGAAGCAAGCAAGTCAGAGAAGGTCACTCAGTAAGTAAGCGAGTGAGAGAATAGGTGAAAGAGTGAGTGAAAAAATTAGTAAGAGAGAGAGCAACTGACCAAGGACGTGATTAATAGTGAGTAAGTGAGAAAGCAGATGAAAGCAAGAAAGTGAGAAAGTGAATTAATGAGTAAGTAAAAGTAAGCTAAGGAGTCAGTGAGCGACGAAGTATGCCAACCAGTGAGTGAGAATCAGCGAGTGAGTATGCGGGTGAATAAAAGTAAGTTACTGAGTGAGTGAGTTAGGGAGAGAGTCAACGTGTAAGTGAGAGAAGAAAGTGAGTGAGCCAGTGAAGGCGAGTGAGTAAGCGAGTAACTGTGAAAGTAGGCTTTGTGAAAAGTCGGTGCAATTCAGCTGAGTTTGTGAGAAAATGTTGCATAAGTTAGAGGGATATTTGGGAGTTCTGTGTGTGTGTGTGTGTGTGTGTGTGTGTGTGTGTGTGTGTGTGTGTGTGTGTGTGTGTTAGGAGTTGTGTGAGTGGTGCTGATGCGGTGATGTTCATGATACATAAATGGTGTAAATAGTTTTAATAATTTTCTGAGATATGACTAATGTTAGTGGTATTATGTGGTGGGTGAGAAAAATGTGGTTAAGGTGGAGTTTTGAGAGTGGTAGCATGAAGTGTGAGTGTGGTGTAGTGTGGCGGTGTAATTGATGTGGTGTGGTGATGGGTGATGGTGGTAGTGTAGGTATAAATGTGGTGGTGTGAGGTGTGAATGTGATGGCGTGGTGATAATGGCCGTGCAGTATCGTTCCGTGCGGTGAGTGTTGTGGTGCAGTGTGGTTGTGTCAGGTATGAGTATGGTGACCTGGTATGGTGTGATAACAGTGCTGTGTGGTAGTGTCAGGTATGCGTGTGGTGGCGTGGTGTAGCGTGGTGGTGTAGTGTGGTTGCGTGAGGTGTGCATGGGTATGAACGGTGAAAGTGGGTGTGTTAGATGAGGTGTGGTGACGTGATTTAGCGTGATATAAGAGTGAGAGTGGTTGTGTGAGGTGTGCGTGTGGCTAAGAAGTGTGAGTGGTTGCGTGAGGTGGTATGAGTGGTTAGCGCCGTTGTGTGTAGTAAGGTGTGGTGGCGTGGTGAAAACATTACCCCACACCATACATCACCTGCGAGAAGACACCTCACACACACACACACACACACACACACACACACACACACACACACACACACACAGATTGCATCCCAGTTAGGTGTTCTCTCTCGGTTGCCACTCTTTACGACCAACCACGCTTTCTGCCTCTCTCCTCCCTCTGCTACTGCCTCCACTACACTCCCCTTTTAGTTGCCTCTCTTATTTTGCGGTTGCCAGGCTCCTAAAACAGCTTCTATACTTCCTCCACTTTAACTTGGCTTAAAACTAGTGGCTCTCCATCTTGAATGCTGAACTGTAACAAGAGATGAAGACCAAAATATGCTGAGTCGCAAAAGAGAAAGAGAAAGAGAGAGAGAGAGAGAGAGATCCGGAAAGGATGTGGAGCCGTAGTACAGTCTTACTCTGCCACTGAGCTATTTAAAAGACTGGCACTATATGATACTAGCTAGTCACGAAGAAGTGCTTTTGAAAGAATGTAGTATGTGTCCCTTACGACGCTATTCCCCTAACAGTACAACTAGGGACCTGGGCGTTTAATTCGACTGTTGCGTGTCGTATGGCAGAGGAAGAATGCGATTTGGCGAACTCTGATTTCCTGATGAACCCCGTGGAATTGATGGCCATTATTCCAAAGCCTTATTTTTCGTTCCTTTATCTCACTTTTTCCGGTGCTAAAATGGACGCTTTTTTGCGATGGCACTGCTATAACTTGGTGGCTTAAGTAGTGTGGCTAATCTCCCTGGCAAAGATCCCTACCCTGCTCAGATCAGGGCCAAAGGTGTCAGACTGGAGGATAAATTTGACTAGTAACCAAGGAAACTCATTCGTACCTCATAAACAAGGCATTAAACTTTAAGAAACCATGGCTATTCAAGGTGCATGTATGGTCTAGTCCCATCAGATGAAAACAAACTAATTACACCTGGTTATACAAACGTCCCTCAGTTACTTCCCTATCTACCAAAAGAAATATGATGGACTACAGAAACAGGGCAACTTCATCCTGCAGTACACCGGGCTGAAGTGCAAAAGGACCTGAGACTACTACTACTACTACTACTACTACTACTACTACTACTACTACTACTACTACTACTACTACTACTACTACTACTACTACTACTACTACTTTTCCTCCAATCACTTAATTCCTTCAAGTTCTCGTGTTCAATGCAGCGTTTATTGACCCCTGAACTAAACGAAGTCATTAATTACGTGAATAAATTCGCTTGATGACTGCAACAATAAGGCAGGTGTGCAATTATTATCCGAACAGATCAAGAGCTGCATACCTAACCCTGCAAAAACTGGGAAGCATGGTAATGATGATGATGATGATGATGATGATAAGGAGGTGGAGGATGACGATGATATACCGATGATAATGATAATAATAGTGACGATAATGACACCCCGTGAACTCAGGCCCGACACAGAAAATTTGTCGTCCCTTCACTGACAAAAGTTTGGTCGAAATCCGTCGAGGGTTCAGGAGATATCGCACCCACAACGATAACCAAGTAGACCCCATATGACCTCGACCTTTGACCCCTTGACCTAGCTGACCCAGTTCATCATCTCCTCATACTGCATTACTGATAAAAGTTTGGTGGAAATCCGCCCATGGGTTCAGGAGATATCGCGCCCACGAGAGGGTTACGGACGCACAGACCCACGAACGGAAAGACTGACAGACCAATCACCTAATGCCTCCTGCACAATAGGTTGGCGGAGGCTTCATAATAATAATATTAATAATAATAATAATGATAATAATAATAGTAGTAGTAGCTGTAGTAGCAGTAATGATAATAATAATAATGATAATAATAGTAGTAGTAGTAGTAGTAGTAATGATAATAATAATAATAATGATAATGATAATAATAATAATAGTAGTAGTAGTAGTAGTAGTAGTAATGATAATAATAATAATAATGATAATGATAATAATAATAATAATAATAATAATAATAATAATAATAATAATAATAATAATAATAATAATAATAATAATAATAATAATAATAATAATAATAATAATAATAATAATAATAATAATAATAATAATAATAATAATAACAATAATAATACCATTAACGGCGATGACTTCTTATTTATCTTAACGAAATAACCAATACCCACACACAATAATCGAGAACCACAGTTTATTAGACAAAAATGGGTGGAGAGAAAGAGAAGTGAACTCCGTGGCAATGGGTGCATTAGGAAAGCTTTTGAATGTATATCTAATTTTTAATGGCCTCTTGGGCGTTGTTCTAGCAATATTATGGAGTAGAAATGGAGAGAAGGGAGGGGAGGAGAGGGGTAGAAATGGGAGGGAAGGGGAGGGGAGGGGGGAGAAGAGAGGAGAGGAAAGGAGGAGAGGAGAGGAGTAAAGACGAGAGGAGAGAAGAGGAGAAATATGAGGAAACGAAAGGAATGGAATCAGAAAAGAGGAGACAACAGGAGAGCAAAGAGGAAGAAAATAGAAGTGAATACAGAAGAGAAGGAGAGAAGAGAAGAGATGAGAAATGAGAAAAGAAGATAAGAGAAGATGAGACAAGAAAGAGGCGAGGAAAGAAGAGAAGAAAGAGAAGAGAAGAGAAAAGGAGAAGGGAAGAAAGGGAGAAGAACACGGAAGAGAAGAGAAGAGAGAGGAAAGAAGAGAAGAAAGAGGAGAGAGGAGAACAGGAGGAGAGGAAATAAGAGAGGAAAAGAAAGAGGAAAGGAAAGAAGAGAAGAGAAGAGAAGAGAAGAGAGGAGAAGAGGATGCTTTAGAATGCTTCGCTAAATTGCAATGGCCGCTCCTAGGTTGTTTTGGTAATATTATAGCCAATCTGACCCCTTTGTATTAAAGAGAGGAGGGGAGTGAAGAGGGAAGGAGTGGAGTGGAGTGGAGTGGAGTGGAGTGGAGTGGAGTGGAGTGGAGTGGAGTGGAGTGGAGTGGAGAGGAGAGGAGAGGAGAGGAATGGAGTGGAGTGGAGAGGAGAAGAGAGGAGAGGAGAGGAGTGGATGAAGAAAGGAGGAGGAAAGAAAACAGGGTAAGAGAAGAGGAGAAAAGAGGAAAGGAGAGGAGGAGAAAGAAGAGCAATGGAGGGAAGAGCACATGAAACTATACGTTGGAGAGAGGAAAGAACAAAGGATTGGGGATGAGAGGGAGAGAAGAAGAGATCGGAGGAGATATGAGAGCATAGGAGAGAAAGCGCAGGGAGGAGAGGAGAGTATAAGGGAAGGGAAGGGAAAGAAGAGAGGAAATGAAAGAAATATAGAGAAAAAAGAGAAGGGGAGAGGAGAGGAGAGGAGAGAGAGCAAGGGATGGCAAGAGAGAAGAGACTGCCCGTATAATATGGCCGATGTTCCCCCCGTGGCTCCTTAAATGCAGAAGACAGGAGATGAGAGGAGGAGACGAAGAATGGAGAGGAGAGAAAAGAAGACGAGAGCAGGAATGAGAAGTGGAGAAAAAAGGTACAGGAGGAGGGGTGAGGAATAGGGAAAGGAGGAGGGGACAGGAGTGGAGAGGAGGGAGAAGAGGAATGGAACGGAGAAGTTTGAAGAAGAAAGAGAAAAGAAGACAGAGGCCAAAGGACTGCACAGAAGGAGACACTGTAACTACATCAACAAGACTCCATAATGTGTACCACAGGACCGGACCTTCTGAGAGAAAGGATGATAGCCAAACATGACCCTGTTTAGAAGAGCTGTATGCAGGGAGCCACGAGATGTGCTCCAAACAGGGACGAAAAAGACCCCAGTACAAGAAAGAGTATATAAAAAACTTCACACAAGGGTATACGAAAGTGTGGGCTAAATCAATACAGAACAGGTGCCAGGGAGCCTCCTAACCCAACAAGAATAGGCCCAAATACATCCCCTTTATCTCCAGAGCCTTACCTCCAGAGAGCCTCCTCCCAAGCGACTCTTTGCCCCAGCACTGAGGAGGCACGACTGGGTGACTCGGGGGTGTGGGAAGGCGAGGGTAAGATGAAGCTGACAATTTGCACGTGTTATGAAAGTACGATAATATGTTTTTCCTTTTACTGCAGTGGTTTCCAACCTTTTCTAATTCTCGCCCCCCTCACTGAATGACACGTTCCCTGCGCCCCACTTCCTCAAATACTGTATTGTACTGGCATAGTTGCCACATGTCAATAATTATCATAGATTCTTAATCTTTGAAATTGTTTATATATTCAGATAACTAGATTTCTTATTCATATCTGAAATATTTTCTCCATATTCAGAAATTACTGAATTCCATCATAATTCATAGTTTTCAAATATAGTTATCCTCTTTATCAAGCCTTCGCGCCCCCCCATGCAGCCCTTCGTGCCCCCCTAGGGGGGCGCGCCCCATAGGTTGGAAACCACTGTTTTACTGTATATTTTTATGGAGCTTCGGAAAGAAAGCTCCCTAGCATCTCTTCCTCAGCGATTTGTTTTGCTTAAGACCCCCCCTTACTCTCCTCTTCTGAGATATATAAATCCTTGTAATATCGCCATACTCTGCATAAATAACGTACAAAAGGATATTAATCAGCCATACCCAAAAATAAAGAGTTATGGAAGAGGTGATAGGGAGCCTTCTAAAGCGACGAGAACACGAGCATAAAACTGAAGGAGAAAGTGACTCCATGTGAAGGTATATGAAACTAGGAGGACTACAGGGCTTCAGGTATCGAACTATATAAAGCCGTACACAGAGTCATAAAAAAGAAAAAAATAATGACATTCAGTGACAAAGCTAGTCTAGTCCACTGCGTCTACGTCACAGTCAGATCATGACCGAAAGTTTTCTTCCTAACGCATCCTGAATATCCATCTCCAGCGCAACATTAAAAAGAGAATCATCTACGGCCAGGGAAACATGACAAGCCTCTCGCACCTTGGGAATGTTAGTCGGCAGAGGAAAGTGAGAATTAAAATAAGCTAAACATTAGATATTTTGTGCCTAACTGAAAGCGCGCGCGCACACACACACACACACACACACACACACACACACACACACACACACACACACACACACACACACACACACACACACACACACACACACACACACACACACACACACACACACACACACACACACACACACACACACACACACACACACACACACACACACACACACACGTCAAAAAGACAGAAACACACATACATCCAGAAATACACACACACACACACACACACACACACACACACACACACACACACATCCAGAAAAGACAAAAACACACATACATCCAGAAATACACACACACACACACACACACACACACACACACACACACACACACACACAAGTTCCCTTCAGACACGGCGTGGCGGCGCTCAACGTACAGAGAATGAGTGAGGAAGTTGCGATTGTTGTGCAGTTAACTAAAGGAAAATTAATTGCAATGTCAGGGATCGGTGCAACTGCTGCATCATATTCACGTTGCAAATGGTGCCTACTTTTGGACCAGTCTTTAGGGCACTCTCTGGGGTGATATTTTTGTCTCTGCGTCATTAAAGAGAAGATTTTTAATTACTCTTGAATCCATATTTTTTTATTCATGAGATTTCAGGGTCTTTGTTTTATTTTTTGGGGGAGAGCTGTTAGTGACGTGGTTAATGATGGCTAATGTGTCCAGATATGGGGTGATTACACAAAAACAATCTCTTTTTTGTAATTACGATTACACAAAATTGGATTGCATGCGATTACGACTCCGATTACGATTACATATTATGAGTATATATTAACGATTACGATTACAGATTACGATTACGAATTACGATGATATATTAAGATTACGATTATAGATTACGATTATATATTAAGATTACGATTACAGATTACGATTATATATTAAGATTACGATTACAGATTACGATTATATATTAAGATTACGATTACAGATTACGATTATATATTAAGATTACGATTACAGATTACGATTATATATTAAGATTACGATTATGATTTTACGATTACAGATTACGCGATTACAGAATACTATTATGATTACAGATTACGATTGCGATTACTATTACGATACCCCATGTCCGATACTGTCCCTTATGAAGGTAGATAAAAGTAGATAAAGGCGTCCACGGAGAGAAAGAATTAACTTAGAGGTATCATAGAACTGAAGGGGTATAAAAGAAATATCATACCTGTCAGGACTCTAAAATATCATAAATAATGGCAGGTAACATAATTATAGGTATGCTAGAGGTGAAGTGAAAGTCATGGCTAGAGGCAACAGGAAATGTGAAAGCACAACTCTCTCTCAGGAATGCCAGACAGCAAGGTCGCACACACACACACACACACACACACACACACACACACACACACACACACACACACACACACACACACACACCGCTCGGTGGTTCAGTGGTAACGTTCTCGCTTGCCATCTGGTAAACGGGAGTTCGCTCCTCGCTCAGGTTGCGAAAAAGTTTCACTGACGAAGTGGGTGGTTACTGTCCCCCTTGAGCAAGGGGATGGGTGTGTGCGTGTGTAAAGGTCACAGTCTTGCCCTTAGATCGGAATATATGAGCTCTCAGCTCCCTTCCGGGAGGGTAAAAGCTGACGATCACGACCATCAAGTGATCCTGACCGACCCGGTGAGTTACACACACACACACACAGGTTATTAGAACATTCGACAACAGTGTACCCCACGTGAAGGAAGTTCTCATATACGGAAGGAAAGAGGAGAAGAGGACAGAAGGAGTTAGGAGGCTGGAGA
>NW_027643087.1:0-45000 GCF_032717465.1 Coenobita brevimanus | reverse complement strand
TGGGAGCGAGACACAGGGTAGAGCTTGAATTCTTTATGTGGGAGAGACACAGGTTAGAGCTTGAATTCTTTATGTGGGAGAGATACACAGGTTAGAGCTTGAATTCTTTATGTGGGAGAGAGACACAGGTTAGAGCTTGAATTCTTAATGTGGGAGAGACACAGGGTAGAGCTTGAATTCTTTATGTGGGAGAGACACAGGTTAGAGCTTGAATTCCTTATGTGGGAGCGAGACACAGGGTAGAGCCTGAATTCTCTATTTTCTCTAACGTTCCGGGCTACACAGGGACCATCTTGAGAGAGTCGTAATGGATCATCTAGAAATATTAGTTCGTTTGACTATTATCATGACTTATACCTCACTCTTGGAATAATTGTTTGTTCTAAGTTATCGCTATGTTAAAGAAAGCACGAAATAAGTACATACAATCGTCAACAAAAGTCATGTCTCCTCTCCTGCTTTCCTCTCCTTGGACTGTGAAAATTAGTGTGGTGAATCCGAAGCTGATGACAATGATACATGGCCAAATAAATTCACCAATACATGTCGTTGCGGATTTACGAAGTTAGTTTTCAGAGCCCATGGAGGGTGAAGCACGAGAAACGACTGGACTTGTGCTGCTGACTGTACCTACAATAGGGCAATACAAAAGCAATACTGATATACAGAGATGAAGACATGATCAGGAATAAAATAATTACTTTATTAGGCCAACACTTAAATCTGTCGCAGTTGTTTGGAACTCTCACTTAAAAACTGTCAACATCCCCAAGTAAGGCACGATAGTCTTCTTAAAGATATCTCTCGCGCTGTAAGAGGTGATTGTCCACTTTCCTCATCGCAAAAGTTAGCGCACTCTACGGATTCGTGGTGCCACATTTCACAAAAATGTGCTTGGAAGAAAGAATGAAAAAAGAAACAAGGTCACTGAGCAAACACATTCTGATCTCCAACATGAAGTGGAGACCATAATAGGCACCGATATCGAGTAACAGAAGAGAAAAGAGCAGCAAGCAGCCAAAACGCGTGTATCAAGCTTGAGAGATCTGAGTGGTGAAGAGACTAGATCGACTTTACCCATAATGGAAGACTATTGAATTGTAACGGACGACTCGCGTACGCCTGACACGAGCAGGCAGCCCTAATACACACGAGAAAAAGTATATATATATATATATATATATATATATATATATATATATATATATATATATATATATATATATATATATGAAAATGCTGTACCAGTGTATAATAGGAAGGGAGGAAAATTAGAAGACTAGATAACGCCTTCAAATAAAAGATGAGGTGGACACAACCGGAAATTAACTAAAGCAAAGAGAGAGAAAGATATTTTAAAAATGCAGTATTCCAAAGACAGTACGTGATTCTTGGAACTAGCGGTCTGATGAAGCTCTGTGTGAGGGAAAAAAAGGTGAGAAAAGTACAAAGAAAAAAGAAATAAAGGAGTGATAAAATAGCAAAAGCAGACTGGACATTACGAGCCTGACTCCTTCCCGTGAAAATACATTTAGACATGAATTAGAAAAGAGGATTTTGTGTGTGTGTGTGTGTGTGTGTGTGTGTGTGTGTGTGTGTGTGTGTGTGTGTGTGTGTGTGTAAACTGCTTCTGGTTTTGAGTTTACGTTTTTGTACACACACACACACACACACACACACACACACACACACACACACACACACACACACTACTGTTTGATGTTTATACACGGTTCATTTCTTGGTTTAGCTCATAATATTCACTTTTATTTTGAATGCAATCTATGTAATATTTCACAACATACGAATAACATAAAAAAATCTCAGTGTATAATACGCAAAATATACCATTAAGACGAAGTTGTAAAAGAAATCGTGGGCTAAAAAGAATATAGACATAAATTTTAACGAATAGGCAGGGTCAATATTTAGCTTACAATTCAAGTGTAACTGCTACTACTACTACTACTACGGTACTACTACTACTACTACTACTACTACACACACACACACACACACACACACACACACACACACACACACACACACACACACACACACACACACACACACACACACACACACACACACAATCTATCCTTTCCCTCCCTGAGCATTATATTAAAGTGGGCATATCGTCTTATCTCAGAAATATTAACCAGCAGAGAAAAGTGAATGCTAAGGTATAACAAGATATTCAGTGTGATGCTAGTCACGAAGAAGTTCTACGGAAAGGGGGCATATTTGCTGCATTTTTTCAGCCAGTGAGCCAAGTGAAATAAGCTACAAATGGAGGAAAATTTAAGCCATCTTGAGGTGCATGAACTATAGTAATGGAGATCTGCTGGGAGCCTCCTTGGTCTACGGGATTACGGTGCCCCGACTCCAAACTTAGACCTTACAGTAAATAGGGATCAGGCAACTTCCTCCATTGCCCTGCCACTGTCGCAAGCCAAGCCATTCACATCATTTTTACTCCTTCATCTAACCTAATCTAACCTAACCTGACCTAACTTAACAACCTAACCTAAATTAATTTAAGCTCACCTGACCTGGCCTAACCTAACCTAACTCATGCTAACCCAACCTAACTTATCTTACGTCTAATAGTAAATAGGAATTAGACAACACCCACCATTGTACTGCCTCTCATACGCCAAGCCATTCCAATCATTTTGATCCCTTCACTCTGAGGACGTATATCTTCCATAATATTACTAACTTTCAAACATATTCACGTCTCACTCTCAATACTTTTTTTTACTTTCACTACCTTTATCAGATTTTATTTAGCACCTTCACTCTAAGGATGTTTTATTTCCTCTTGTTGGTACTAAATATTTATTCAACCCCTTACTCACTGGAAGGACACACACACACACACACACACACACACACACACACACACACACACACACACACACACACACACACACAGCGAGAGCGAGTTCAAGACGTCTACACAGCTCAACCTTCCGCCGTTATTTACTTTCCTGTTGTCTCAGAAGATCCTTTTAATTCTTCAGTATTTAACCTGGAGTTAATTATCTCCAGGGGGAAATATCTGCCATTTTTGTTGAGGACTGTGGGGGTGGGGGGTGGGGGGGGGGGGAAATTGGTAGGGGTAAGGGGGATAAAGTGGGGAGGGGTGAGAGGAACATCATGGAAGTAGTAGAGGGGGATTTGTAGCATCTCTTTCTTCGCCATATATTTTGCTGATTACATTTTAACATTTTCTTGTACATTAGTGGTTGTTGTTGTTGCTTTACCCGGTTTATCTGGCCGAGCAGACCCATCAGCCACAAGCAAGCAACCACCTTCCTGTGGTAGACAGCGCATCGCCAGGGTCGGAACATGGCCCTTCCACTGCGTGAAGTGCAGGAAAAATGGAGAAGGCAGAACCCCCAAGAGTGTACGGGAGACATGTATGAGTAGTAGTTTCAGCCGGGACTTTGAGTACTTGGTGAATGTGGTGACCTTCCCCACCTGGCAGTACTGTGAATGGTCTGCCACCGAGTTTTGGTCAAATGTCACTCCCATGGCAGTACCTCCTGCGGCTGGGACGATGGTAATCATCTACTTACTACGTTTTTCGTGGGCTAACGGGCGCAACACCTTGACTAGGGTAAGATTGGACTACGCAGGGTAGGGGCGTTCATCTTCCCTGCGCCGAAGACGTGTTCCGCCCGCACACCACTGCGTTTCTGTAGCGGAAATAATGACGGCTGTACCTAACGCCAGCTCGAAAGGTCCCTCCCAAGCAGAATGAATTTTGATTAGTGGTTGAATGAATAAACTAAGTCAGGCGCAATCCTGATGTAGTTATTTGTCTTCTTCCTGTTGTCTAAGTAATGCAGTTCAGGGTGACCCGTATATTACCATCTTCTGTCTTGTGTAGCGAGAACGGCCCCGCTTGCTAGTGTGTGCAGTGCCAATATTTTCACTGTTTCATGATATTTCTAATCAACGACGCAGTCACGTAGGAAAAAAATTACAATACAGTATGCAAATGGTTATGGGACGACCAAATGTATTGTAGACACTGTGCAGATGAATAAGCCACCCCCGCAACACACGAAAAATAGGGTGCGCTAGATATGGCAGAGGAGGAGAGGAAGGATGCAGTACTCTTTTCGATGTGCAATATCCAGAACTTATTTAATTCTTGCTCTCTACGACGATATTTCTCAACACAGAAGTTACTTGTACTTCAAAGACTAAAAGGGCCTTTAGTAATTCCATCACTACTAAACGTTTTTCCTAAGAATATATTTGTGTGCTAGGAGCAAGACTTGACTTTTAAAAATACGTAACATTAGCTACAGCAGAGGTGTGTGTGTGTGTGTGTGTGTGTGTGTGTGTGTGTGTGTGTGTGTGTGTGTGTGTGTGTGAGAGAGAGAGAGAGAGAGAGAGAGAGAGAGAGAGAGAGTGGAGGCGGCCTGTCCTAAGTGAAAAATGCAAATGAGGAAATGTAAGTTTGTAGTATGATGAAAATTCCCTGTGTGCCGGAATAAATGAATTACATTTTTTCCTCCAAGAAGTTTGCCAGACGCCGCATAAAAACTTAAGGTAACGAGGTAATGAGGTCCCCAAAGCCGCTTATTTACCTGTCTGGAGGAAGTTCTTTGCCTTGAGAAGCTTCACCACTAGTCTCTGTTTCTCGCCCACGCCAAACTTTAAACACCTGTAGCCATATGGTACATTTAAGATTATTTTCTCCCTTAATTCTTCACTGTGCCCTTCGTTCTGTTTATCCATACACTACGCTTTCTAATCCATCGAGCCTCGTCTTCCCCTGCCCGTCGCTTTGGGTAATTTAAGTTGCTGGTGTCGGAAATACCAGGTTAACCCTACCCTCTGATCCATGTGCCCCACGTAAATACCCGACTCTTGTACTTGACTGAGTTTCATCTTGCCACACTTTTACCTTCTTCAGTTAACTCCACGTTTCTTTCACCCACATTTTTCTATCTTAAGTTTACGTACAGCCAGACACTCACACACACACACACACACACACACACACACACACACACACACACACACACACACACACACACACACACACACACACACACACACACACACACACACACACACACAGCAGTATTCGCACCCTCTCTCCTCACTACTCCGATTTATGTAGGTACTCTACAATATCCATGAGTCCTTATCTATACCTTAATATACAGAGACTAAAAAAGATCCTAAGTGCCATTCCGTCCTCAACTGGTAATATGGAACTTATTTTACACACCCAGAGACTGAGATACACAAAGGCACTTACGATCCAATTCCCTGTCGCAACTCTGGTTTTGACCTGCAGGAGGGACGAGGAGGCTATCGAATCTTCCTCCGTTCCCTGTTCTAACTCCATAAATATAGCTTAGTTAAGAGATGAAAATTACGGCAGGTCATAAATATTTTCTGCAGGAAGATTAGGGAAAAGGAGGGCAAAATCTTCCCTCGTCTAGTTCGCCCTGTAAAATGAAAACTTACGACAGGGAATCGATCATATAAATGTTGGCGTATCCCACACCAAGTTCTTTCCAGAGTTGTAAAATATCCATCTTCGCCAAGCACGTTCGTTTTTCCCCTACCCATGGTCGGGAAAACTCTAGCCTTCTATTCCACCAAACTCCGGAAAAATTAGTTAAAAATAATTCAGGGGAGACTGGGAGCGTTAGGAGTCATAATTAACCTTCTCATGCTTAGGACAACTCTAGTGTTCTGTTTTAGTTATTTTCAGACGATTTCACTCAGCTGTAAATGAATCCTATAATCTTCGAGAGCGTTAGTATTGTCACTGTTAACCTTCTCACGGTAGGAACAACTCTGGTATTCTCTTCTAGCAAAAGCCCAATGAATTTATTCAGGTAGACTCTGTTTACTCTAACCTGGCCTAAAATTGCCATCTCTCCACCTTCAGTGCTGAGCAGTAACCTAACACTAGAATATGATGCAAGTCACAAAGAAGTGCTGTGAAAAGGCTATACAGCTGTAGTACTGTCTTTTTTTGTCACTGGGCTACGTTAAGGAGGCTGACAAAAGGACGAAAATCTGGGCCAACTTAGGGTAAAAATAGCATAGGAGTAAGAGCAGGTGCCTGGGATTTTTTAATAGTCTGCTGGGCTTTCATTACCTGATGTAGTATGTTAGTTCATTATCTCCTCTATCAAATATTGTCTACTAAAGAAATGACCAATCTTCAATTCTTTCAGTACAATGCCTTTTCACGTATATTCTTGCCACCACTAGGCGATACTGTTCTGATTACGGGATATTATGGGTGCTTTTGATGTCATGGTGTTGCAGTGTTGTGGTGTTATGGTGTTGCAGTGTTGTGGTTATGATGCTGCAGTGCTGTGGTGTTACGGTGTTGTAATGTTGTGGTGTTATGGCGTAATGGTGTTGTGGCGTAATGGTGTTGTGTTGCTGCTGTAAGTCGGTGTTGTGGTGTTATGCTGTAGTGTTGTGGTGTTATGTTGTAGTGTCGAGGCATTATGGTATCGTATTGTTACGGTGTTATGGCACTGTGGCATAGTGGCACTTGTGGTGTTGTGGCATTGCGGTGTAGCGGTGATTGTTGTGTTGTGATGTGGTGTTATGATGTTGCAGTTTTGTGGTATCTTGGTGTTTGTGGCGTTAATGGTAGTGCTTGCCTACGAAACCGGGTCCCACTCATGCCTCGACTGGCGAAAAACAACACCACGCAGGAGGGGCGACGCGAACGGGGCTTAACGAGACTCATCATTCCCACACTTTATTTAATCACGTAATCAAGCCGGACTTCCACCAGGCGCGTTGTTTTTAAGGGCAAGGAGCAGAGGGACAGGCAGAGGACCCCATGCAGATTTAGAAGGATGGTGAGAGCTTATCGGATTTTTATCTCCCATCGAGGGGCAAGGGGAGAGGATAGACTGCTTTATGCCATTACGTTTAATGGCAGAGATGTGCTGAGAACGTCACTAAGCAAAAATAGAAAGATATATAAATGGAAAGACAGACACAGACAAATGAGAAGATAGATAGATACGGTAGACAGATAGTACATTAAAGGGCAGATGACCAGTCGACTTCCCCTGGTACCATTATATGATCAAAATACCTCCTCACACCTCTTTGGGATTCAGATCTATGGAAAGCCGTCACTGTGAGAGGGGCGCTCAGACCACTAAACCACCAGGCACCAATCTACAGAAGCTTCCCCTAAAACATGCATCTTTTTTTCCATATATTTAATATTATGGAGAATCTGAGGGAAATATCAGGGGCATAAAACATCATTTCTCTTGGTCCTAAAAATCTGAAGCTGGATATTACAGTGTGCAGATATTGCGGTGTGTGGATATTGCAGTGTGTGAATGTTGGAGTGTGTGGCTACTGCTGTGTGGATATTGAAGTGTGTGGATGTTGCAGTGTGTGAATGTTGGAGTGTGTGGCTACTGCTGTGTGGATATTGAAGTGTGTGGATGTTGCAGTGTGTGAATGTTGGAGTGTGTGGCTACTGCTGTGTGGATATTGCAGTGTGTGGATATTGCAGTGTGTGAATGTTGGAGTGTGTGGCTACTGCTGTGTGGATATTGAAGTGTGTGGATGTTGCAGTGTGTGCATATTGCAGTGTGTGGGTATTGTAGTGTGTGGATATTACTGTGTGAGGATATTGCACTGTGGATATTGCAGTGTGGATACAGCATTGTGGATATTGCAGTATGGTTATTGCAGTGTGTCCACAATGCACAGCCTTGACGTGCAACATTCTTGTGGATAAATGGGCTTCTTTATGCAACCGTGCAAGCGGCTGTGTGGCTTTTTTCTCTCTCTTCATGACCCTACTTACACAACAGACAGAGAGGTGATGAAGCTCGTTGAAATCTCTCTCTCTCTCTCTCTCTCTCTCTCTCTCTCTCTCAACCGCTTCACTCCAATGACGTAAGCTGTATAAAATCGTCTGAAGGTGGGAGGAATAAAACAGAAATATAATTCGTCCCTGTAATGAAGAGATTAACCCCCAGGCAGAGGATGTCTTTTATAATATATTCTTGCCACTTCCAGACGATTTTATTCAGCTTCGGGACTCTCTCTCTCTCTCTCTCTCTCTCTCTCTCTCTCTAAAGGGATTAATGTAAGCTATATCTAATCCCTCCCATCGTGAAAAACTCTCCCCAGCTAAAATAATAATAATCTAAAAACAGCAAGTTCAGTATATTAAAAAAAAAATAGTAACTGAACGGAAGGGCTAGGGTCCTCTCCAAAAGCTGAATAAATTGGTCTGATGTCAGCAAGAATTAGCTAATCTATCGTCTTCTATCTATCTAGGTTCAATATTTACCTTGTCTAAAACATTACAAAATATAGAAAATTTTTAAGCATGCCCCTCCTCAGCTGAATAAAATCGTCTTAAGGAAGTGAAAATATAAGGAAAAAATAGACGGTAACACTGAGGGGTTTGAATACTGTGACGTCCTGTGGCTGAAAAAACATTCCATATTTTCCCTTCGCCAAATCATAATATACGAAATTGCCACTGCTTTCCTGTCCCCGGTAAAACACAGCACTTCAGGCCGGGCGCAAAAATTTAGTTCCCACTGTAAATTTGGACGCAGGAACAGTTGTCACCTCCAAATTGACTTTACGTTCAGACCAAACCTCCCTTACCCCACCCCTCCCTCCACTCCTGTCTTTGCCCCCTGCCCCCTCCTCCCTCAGCCCCCCTCTCCTAATCCCCCCTGTACCCCCTCCCTCCTTCCTTCCTTCCTTCTCTCTCCCCTTTCCATCTTTCTTTCCCTACCCCCTCTCTCTCGTCCTCCTCCCTCCCCCTTCATTCCTTCCCCCTCCCTCCCCCTACACCCCTTCCCCCTCATGCATTGTCTTCTCGACCCCTACCCCTCCTCCTCACTGCCTCCCTTCCCCTGCCTTCCCTTTCCCCTCACCTCACTTCATCTTTTATTTGACCCTTAAAAATAAATTCGTCTGGCGGAAGTATGAAGAAAATACTTAAAATGTCCCTCTAGATTAGTTATTTTCTGCCTGCAATGCCATTTACTTATTTATTTATTTATTTTTAGTTTTTCTTAAGTTTTTAACACACGATTTTATTCAGGCGATTTTGTTCACACAGGTAATTTCAATACGGAAAGAGCTGTCACCTGCAAACTGACTCAACATTCAGATCAACTTAAAACACACGATTTTGTTTCCATAGTAAATTTCAATAACTTCACCCGTCCCGTTCTGCAGGAGGTCCCATCTCAGCTGAATAAAATCGTCTGACGGGGGAAAGAAAGGAATACCAAAGACCTTATCCCATATCTACCGTTTCAAACCAATGCCGTACTTTATTCCTGCTATCACCTGACGATTTTATTCAGTTTAGAGAAGGTTTTCGTATCATAATGGGTTTCACACGGGAGGCTTTTCTTAAGGTGAGCAAAATATCTTGGGAGTAGTAAGAATAAACTAAACTGAACATCGTAGTGGGTGGGAGAACTCCTGTCTTGTTACTTAGACACTGACGCATTTCAATAAGGCTTACATCAGACAATTTTACTGCCACAACTACTATAGCTACAGAAACAAGAGTGGATAATTCTCCCTTGTGATGCAGTCGAACAATCTCTCTCTCTCTCTCTCTCTCTCTCTCTCTCTCTCTCTCTCTCTCTCTCTCTCTCTCTCTTCAAACGCCTTAATCTTGGAAGAGGTCGCCACAAACGAATCGCCTCCAAGTCCCCCTGTCCTCAACCATCATCAGGCTGCCCCCTCTCCAACTCAAACCTCCTTCTCTCATAAACCTTTCCACCTCCATCCCTCCGTCTCCTCCTCGACCTCCCCCTCCCTCTTCCCACAACACCTTACTCACATAAACTCTCCTGGTCAGTCTCTCATTCTCCATTCTCTCCACCGTATTAGAATTGAAGATAAGGCTTAGAATAACGCCTGTCTACTATACGAGGTCCTTCAAAGCATCCAATTAAACTTTTCTAAGCCCAAGTCTTCCCTAAGAATAAGGCAACAGTCGAATTTACATCAAGGTCCCTAAATGTACTGCTGGGTGAACAAGGGGAAAAAAAAGGAAAACAAACTTTATCCATGAGTCTGATCGGCCCAAGAATCGGACTAGGGTTCTCTCACTTGCGAGCTTTACATGCTAACCAATGCACAGCGGAGGACACAAGCAGGCAGGTGGGTCACACTGCCTACACACCTTTACCTGGAATTACTGAAGGTTGGACTAAAGAGGAACGTGGTTGAGAAGATGCTACGGAGACTTCATTTATCTTATGATGTGGTTAAGATCCTTGATAATAATTGCTCTGCTTCTCATCACATTAACCTCTGCAATCCAATGATGCAGTTTAGAGTTTATTCCTACTACTATATTACGATTATATTTAGCTTAAGAAGAGGTGCCAGGCAGTGTACGGGTTAATGAAGGCTGTATCTAACCCCTCGAATGTTAACTCTCCCAAAACTGAATATAAATGTCTAAGGGTTGCTAGAATAGGACGAAATATGCGTCCTTCACGGTAACACTATAACGAAATATGCGTCCTTCACGGTAACACTATAACGAAATATGCGTCCTTCACGGTAACACTATAACGAAATATGCGTCCATCGAGGTAACACTATAACGAAATATGCGTCCTTCACGGTAACACTATAACGAAATATGCGTCCATCGAGGTAACACTATAACGAAATATGCGTCCTTCACGGTAACACTATAACGAAATATGCGTCCTTAGAGGTAACACTATAACGAAATATGCGTCCTTCACGGTAACACTATAACGAAATATGCGTCCTTCACGGTAACACTATAACGAAATATGCGTCCTTTGCGGTAACACTATAACGAAATATGCGTCCTTTGCGGTAACACTATAACGAAATATGCGTCCTTTGCGGTAACACTATAACGAAATATGCGTCCTTCACGGTAACACTATAACGAAATATGCGTCCTTAGAGGTAACACTATAACGAAATATGCGTCCATCGAGGTAACACTATAACGAAATATGCGTCCTTAGAGGTAACACTATAACGAAATATGCGTCCATCGAGGTAACACTATAACGAAATATGCGTCCTTCACGGTAACACTATAACGAAATATGCGTCCTTCACGGTAACACTATAACGAAATATGCGTCCTTAGAGGTAACACTATAACGAAATATGCGTCCTTCACGGTAACACTATAACGAAATATGCGTCCTTTGCGGTAACACTATAACGAAATATGCGTCCTTTGCGGTAACACTATAACGAAATATGCGTCCTTCACGGTAACACTATAACGAAATATGCGTCCTTTGCGGTAACACTATAACGAAATATGCGTCCATCGAGGTAACACTATAACGAAATATGCGTCCTTAGAGGTAACACTATAACGAAATATGCGTCCTTAGAGGTAACACTATAACGAAATATGCGTCCTTAGAGGTAACACTATAACGAAATATGCGTCCTTAGAGGTAACACTATAACGAAATATGCGTCCTTAGAGGTAACACTATAACGAAATATGCGTCCATCGAGGTATCAATATAACCCCATTACTAAAAGATTAATGAAACTCAGCCTGGAAATAGAGTTGACATCCGATCATCAGTTGAAATTAAAAATAATGAATAAATGTATTTAAAAAAAAATCCTCAATCTCTCTCACCCACTCTGTAAAACCCTAAAAAATGACTTATTCAGAAATTCGGCAAATTTAAGAGATTATTTCCAGTCAATTAAAAATCTTTATCTTTCTATCTGTCAATCTATCTGTCTACCTGTATATCTATCTATCTATTTATCATCCATTTATTAATTATCTGTCTATCTATCTGGCATCCTTCACTGCCCCATCAGGAGAGTAGGTGCCAGTGAGAAGGCTACTTAATTACGATCTTTAAAGGGACAGTAATTAGTCGCTCTTCCCTGAGTGGCATTATGTAACCAATAAACCTATGCTGGTTGAAAATACCCACTGAGAGATGTTAATTAATAAGCAAACCCGTCAAGGTCAGAGGTCAAGGTTAGGCCAAGGTCAGAGGTCGGTTAGGTCAAGGTAAGGTCGAGGTCAGAGGTCAAGGTCAGGGGTGAAGGTCAGAGGTCAAGATCAGGCCAAACTTTTCCAGTACACTATTAACACTGGCTTATTTCTGTAGTTGGAAGTCGTCAATATTACATAAACTCTTCACTTCCATGAGGTATCTTTTATTCTTGCTACCTCCAGACGATTTTCTTCAGCCTTTAAATAGACTTTTCGAAGTTGAGGGGTTGGACACGTCCTTCATGAACCCCCTTCACCACCAAGCGGCTCTCTCATGTTGGTAAAACTCTCTGACAACAACAAGACTAAAATATAAACAATGTACCTCACTGAAATGGAGTGTTAATGGGCATATTTAAACCCAGATATTCTTGGCTTTATATGTGACCTAAGTTATATGTTTAATTCCATCTACTCTCTCTCTCTCTCTTTCTCTCTCACACACACACACACACACACACACACACACACACACACACACACGCAATTATCCTCACGCACATATTTACCAGTGCTGTTCTGTAGCTTATTATGCACATTATGTGTTTATTACAGCATCCATTTTCCTGCCCTGTGATTATGTAATATTATGGTGGCAAATTCTGCCATTAAAACACACACACACACACACACACACACACACACACACACACACACACACACACACACACACACACACACACACACACACACACACAGCCCTCTTCTCTCATCCTACAGCTCGCCACTTTTCCATTCTTTTCTTCTATTATATATATATATTTTTTCATATTCCCCTTTTACTTATTTTATTTCAGACAATATTCCTGCCTATTTTCTTTGGATAAAATTCGATTATCTTTTTTCCTAATTATCTTTTTACCAAACATCTTATTTCCTCTCGTAGGGTAATTTTCTTTCGTTATCTCTGTTCTTATTTTCTCTATCTTTCTCTTATCTAAGTATCTTTCTCCCCGCCATCTTCCTTCCAACCCTCTTTCCCTCAGTCATCTTTTTCTTCTAATCACCTCTCACGTAACCATCTTTCTCCTTACAATCTTTCTTCTCTCTTTCTTCCAACAACTTTTTTCCCCAGTCATCTTTCTTCCAACCATGCTTCTTCCTGTTTCACTTTTTCCTCATTACCTTCGTCGCGATCCTCTCTCTCGCAAGCATCTTCTTCCCCAACCAAGCTTCTTTTGACCCTCTCTCTCCCCATCATCTGTCTCCCCATCGCCTCATTCCTGCTCATCTTTTTTATAACACTTCTCCTACTTACACTCTTCTCTTCACCCGCAGACGGAGGATGACGCCCCTGTCTGCTCTACGGTCGGTGCCGCTGCTGCTCCTCTCTGCTGCAGGTTAGTTATTTGAGTCCATTAGTTTAGCACCTTCAAAACGATGACTTTTTTTTTTTTTTAATTAGTGTGCCAAAAGAATTTATTCAGATTAACGTATATACATTCCTCGAATTGGCGGGGTTTGATACAGCCTTCATTAAACCGTTCAGTGTGCGAGAGACCTTTCTTAAACTGCGCAAGTTATTCTGAAGGGAGAAAAAATGAATCTCTGTCTATCGTCTTTCAGTCTATCTACTAAGTTGGCAAGCTAGCTATCTGTCTGCCTGTCTGTCGCAAGAAGGTTTAATACTGGATGGGGTGGCCTTAATCGAATCTCGTCCACGTCATCCCGTTCTTAGCCATCACACTGCCCTCTCTCCAACTCACATCACTCACTGATTAAAGACGGTAGCCTCAGTACTGCAATGATCGATTTTTTTTTCCTATTCAGGCTACCTACAGACGAATTTAAGATAGAAAGGTCCATTAAGGATGAGTTTTCAAAGTGTATGGGGGTTTTATATATAACTTTCAATTGCCGTTGCTATCTCCAGACGATTTTATGCAGTGTGGGAGGGATTATTTGAAGCGTCAGGAGTTGCATATAACAGCATTCACTAACTTGCTATCTCCAGACGAGTTTATCCGGCCTATGAGAGATTCTTCAGAGTATTAGGTATACTGTATAATATAGATGTCTTACCCTATTAGAACTCTCCCTAAGCAAGTAGTGTAGCAACAGCAAGAATAAAATACAAGGAGGCGTCATCGTATTGAAGGGTTTAGCATCACACATTCGAGGTAACAACATCATCTGGAGATTGAGAGCAGAATCTAACAAAGTACTAGACTTAATTAAAGGTTTTAACCTCTTTATATCAAGATGTTTTTAATATTCTCTTCTTACAATCTAAAAGCGATTTAATTGATGCTGCACTATGCGATTATTAAACTGACTTTATCAGCTTTTTAAAAATTATATCTTACCCCCTCACTGAATCCTCCAGTTCAAAAATGTCTCTCCTCAACTACGCCAAATCTGTGGTGGCAGCAAGATTACAATGAAGATAACGTGCTGGCATTGAAATTGTTATATATTGTCAGCCCCACTGTACGTCTTGCTTCAACCAACTGTCATTACCAAAATACTTACACTGAAACACAAGCACTGAAATTTCATCCTCGACAATTAACAAGTTTAGCAGGTGAGATTAATTCAAATATTGTGGTTATCTTGAACCATTTCAATCCAGTTACATATTTTACGATACGACAGTATCTCTTGGAACAGCCGGATAAGCCATTCACACCCTTAGGATCTTCTCACTCAAACTGTTTCACTTTTGAGAAATCCTACGCTGCTTCAGTTTGGGGGACGTTCTGCCGTTGCCGGCTGTCTATATGCGATGTAGCAGCCTGTAGTGATAGGATGTTACTTCCGGCATCCTCGGCAGGTCTTACGGTTCTATCGAAACCAACCAAATTCCGGCGGGTTCTGCCTCGACCACTGGACTTGGGTTGTTGGCCTGTGCTGTATTCTGGCCACTACTTTCAGGCAGGGAGTTGCCACTGGTTGTGGAGGACTCGCGGTCCTTCCAGGCTGTTTTTCAGATCAACAGTAGAGACAGTACATTACTTTCAGCCCCATCAAGAGGTCTTCCAGTCTTTTTGAAACCTTCCAGCTACTGGCGGGTCCTACCTCGACGACTGTGTCAAGTCTTAGGTCTCTACTATGATTTCTGACCACGAGTTGTGGATAGTGGAAAAGCGGCCAGTTTAGGTGGAATGACGACCCTACCAGGCCATTTTTCACTTGTGCCATAACTCGCAAGGATACTGATTTACTCTCAGCCTCCTTGGGAGTTCTTATAATCCTTCAAGTCATATGTGGAATGATTTGACTAGCAACCAAGGAGACGCATCGTACTTCATAACTAAGGCTCGTCTAGTATTAAGCAACCACAAATTAGTTTTTAATAAGCGGGAGTGGCTCAGTTCCATTAGGTGAAGATAAATAGACTATTAACATACTGAAAAAGACACACTGGTTATATCCCTCTGACTATTCACAGCTCCTTTATGTTTAGTAGTAGTAGAAGTACTGTAGTAGTAGTAGTAGTAGTAGCAGTAGTAGCAGTAGTAGCAGTGGTAGTAGTAGTAGTAGTAGTTGCAATCCAAGGCTTAGATGAATGGGAACCCAGTGGACTGCAGGCTAGATTTGCCCTCCTTCTGCAGTTCACCTCCTTTCGTGGGACAGGTGGGAGTCGAGGGGCATTTTTTATACACCTGGATCCGCGCGGTTTTAAAGGTGCCACTACGAGAAGGCGTCCCTCTCCAGTATTCTCTTTGTTTAGTAGTACCGTCGCGTAAATTAAAAGAAAACAGGAAAACAAAGGTTGGGGGGATATTTTCTTGTGACTCAGAGGACTCCGTAGCACCTTTTCCTCGGTGATTTATTTTGTACTGTACACCGAGGATGAGGTGGAGCGACGGGACGGAGGTATGAATATTTATGAGTTGGAGGAAGAGCAGACTAATGACAAAGGAGAAGGTGACACAGAGGCGATTTGCTTGTGGCCACCCCTTCTAGGATTAAATGTGAGTGACGTGATGCAAATTCTGTCGCTACTAGAAATATGTGAAGATAAATCAATATAGACAGAGCGACAGATAGATAGATAGATAGATAGATAGACAGATGAATAGATTGGCTGGTAGATACACATACACAGAATAAAGTATGTAAAGGTGTAATATGCAAAATAAATCGCCAATGAAAAGGTTTTGCGAAGTCTTATGCCACCAAGTATAGGGTCGTAAACGCAACCATCGGTGTGGAAAAGGTAAATGTGTGTGTGTGTGTGTGTGTGTGTGTGTGTGTGTGTGTGTGTGTGTGTGTGTGTGTGTGTGTGTGTGTGTGTGTGTGTGTGTGTGTGTGTGTGTGTGTGTGTGTGTGTGTGTGTGCGTGCATGCGTGCGGAGGAAAAGTGCAGGAACCCCTAAAGGTGTTGCTAAAAAAATATGCACATTATCATAATCCCATTGCAAAAAATCTCCCTATCTTCTAAAAGCCAAGACTCCATCGTTCCTGGTGGCGGGTATAAAATGTTAAGCTTAATATATACGTTAAGGCTGAAGTCTGAAGAGGCGGGGACTACATATCGCCATCTTAAGGCTGAGTATTGCTGAGAGGGGAGGACGAGAGGAGAAAGGAAGGAAGGAAGGAAGGATGGAGAAGGGAAGGGAAGGAAGGGAGGAAGGAAGGATGGATGGATGGATGGATGGATGCTTGGATGGAAGGGAGAAGAGAAGGATATGAATAAGAGAGGGAATAAGAGCGTGCGAGAAGAAGAAAGGGTATGGAAAGAAAAAAGGGACTGAAGGAAGGAAGGAAGGAAGGAAGAAATGAATGAAGGAAGGCAGGGCGTATGGAGGGAAATGAATAAGAGAGGGAGGAAGAGGGTGAAGGAAGAAGAAAGAGGAAGAAAAGGAGGGAAGGAAGGGAATACGGAAGGAAAAGTGTGGAAGACAGGATGACGGTGCGGGAAGAAGGATGGAAATAGATGAAGACAAAGAGAGTGAAGAAGAAGGTGAGGGAGGGAGGGAGGAAAGAAGGAAGAGGGAAGGTAGGGAGTATGAAAAGAGAAAGAGAAGAAGAAAGAGGATGAGGAGGAGAGCAAGTGTGAAGAAAGCAATAACAGAGAGAGAAGGAGAGGTGAGGAGAGGATGGAAGAATTAGAGGATGGAAGGAAGAATGGATGGAAGGGAGGAAGGCTGGAAGAATGAAAGGATGGAAGGAAGAGAGGATGGAAGAATGAGAGGATAAAAGGAAGAGAGGATGGAAGAAAGGAAGAGATGATGGAAGGAAGGGGAGGATGAAAAGAAGGGTGGATGGAAGGAAGGAAGAAAGGATGGAGCGAAGAATTGAGATCTGAAGGAAGGTAAGATTAAAGTGAAAGAGGCTGGAAGGAAAACAGGATGGAGGGAATATGAGGCAGAGAGAGAATGTAGGAAGGGAGGAAGGAAAGGAACAATAAAGAAAGGAATGAGGAAATACAGAACGGAATATAGGAAGTAAGGAGGAGGAGGGGGCAGCCAGGCAGGAAGCATGGAGAGAGAGAGAGAGAGAGAGAGAGAGAGAGAGAGAGAGAGAGAGAGAGATAATAGAAATTGAAGAACCTGGAAATGCAAGAGGGGACAGAGGAAGGAAGGAAGGAAGGAGGAAAAGGAGGAAAGAAGGAAGAAAGGAAGGAAGGAAGGATGGATGGATGGATGGATGGATGGATGGAAGGAAGAAGGAAGGAAGGATGGATGGATGGATGGAAGGAAGGAAGGAAGGAAGGAAGGAAGGATGGATGGATGGAAGGAAGGAAGGAAGGAAGGAAGGAAGGATGGATGGATGGATGGATGGAAGGAAGGAAGGAAGGAAGGAAGGATGGATGGATGGATGGATGGAAGGAAGAAGGAAAGAAGGAAGGATGGATGGATGGATGGATGGATGGATGGAAGGAAGGAAATGTAGCAGAGAACAGAGGAAGTAAGTAGCAACAGAGGAAGAATGAAATGCAACAAGGAGGAGTGGCAAGGAATGCAGGAAGGAAGGAAAGACAATGTAGGAGGGACCAAAGGAAGAAGGAAAGGAGGGAAGTAGGAGGGACGAAGTGAATGCAGGAAGGAAGTCGGGAGGTAAAGCAGGGAGGGAAGGAAGGTAGGAAGGGAGGGAGGAATGGAGGAATAAAAAATGAAAGAGATAATGCAGAAAGGAAGGAAGGAAAGATGGGAGAGAAGGAATGCATTTCGGAAAGGAAGGAGGAAGAGATGAATATAGGAATGAAGGAGAGAATGGTGAAACGAAGGAAAGCAGATAAGGAAGGGAGGACGCAAGAAGGAACTGCGGGAAGGAACAAAAGAGGTAAGGAAGCAAGAAAGAAGTTTAGGAAGGAAAGAACGAAGGAGAGGACGTAGGAAGGATCAAAGGCAGGAAAAGATAAATAACAGCATGATGGAAGCAAGTAAGGCAGGAAGGAAAGGAAGAAGGAAGGATGGAAGGAGGAAATGAAAGAATAGAGATAAGGAGGAAAGGATGGAGTTTAAGTGAAGGCCAGAGATGAATGAACGAAGAAATAAAGACAGGGAAGAAAGAACAATGGCATGACGGAAGGAAAGAAGAAAGGTAGAAAGGAAAGACAGGAAGAAAGGAGGTAAGGAGTGAGCGAAGGAAAGAGATGCAACAAGAAAGGAATGAAGACAAGGAAGGATTAATAACGACTTGATGAAAGGAAGGAAGTAGGGCAGAGAGGGAAGGTAGGGAGGGAGGAAGGAAAGGGTAGCGAGGGAGGGAGGAAGGAAAGGGTAGCTAGGGAGGGAGGAAGGAAAGGGTAGCGAGGGAGGGAGGAAGGAAAGGGTAGCTAGGGAGGGAGGAAGGAAAGGGTAGCGAGGGAGGCAGGCAGCGTCAAGTGTCGCTCACAGGAACTTATGAGGCGACGGTGACGTTCATTAAGACAAGCAGCCACAGTCGGGACCTGGCGGGGGGGAAGGGGAGGGAGGGAGGCGAGGAAGGACGGAAGTGGGGGGGGAGAGGAAGGGGACAGAAGTGGGGGGAGAGGAAAGGGACGGAAGTGGGGTCGACATTGAAGAAAGAACAGGGACGTGAGGGGCGGGGGAGGGGGGGACACGGAGTGGGGGGGGGAAAGGAATGGGAGACAGGGAGGTGTTGGGGCAAGGAAAGGGAGACAGGGACGTTTGGGGGGCAAGGAAAGGGAGACAGGGAGGTGTGGGGGGCAAGGAAGGGTAGATAGGGAAGTGTAGGGGCCAGGATGTGGGGCAGAGAGGTGAGAGGCAAGGATGAGTGGGGGGGGGGGAGCAGAGACGTGAGGGGGCGAGAAATGGGAACGATGACTTGGGGGGAGGGGGTGCTGGGGAGTGGTGGGAGGCTGGCAGGGTAACAGGGAAGCCAACTGGCGGGAAACAGGGTCACACGGTCTCACACCCACCACAATATATGAAAATGGAATGAGAACATTGGCTATCCCTTGCCTGCGTTAGAGAATCTCAAGCTGAAAGTATCTGTGACAATGTTGGTGAGTCTCCCCTTGAATCAGCCAATACTGCAATGCTTAGTCTCAAGGATGCTGTATTTTCCTAAGAAGGTCTGGAAACTAGTGTGTATTTTTAGAATATTTAATGACCACCTTGACTTAAATTCCGGTTAAAAAACAAACTTGATTATGAATTTCTTTTGCTTAACTCTCTTTGAGAGAGCAGAAGTTTGTAGGATTGATCCTCTGTTTTTGATTACACACACAACAAAAAAATAACTATATATATATATATATATATATATATATATATATATATATATATGCACTGCGTATATTTCAATCTCTCTTACCAACAGTGGCTGTCAGAAGCGAGATGGGAGAATCTTTACCCCTGAATTAATACTTCTACTGTACTCTAAAAGGCCGGTTCACACGAGCTGAATCGCGGCCGTTTTTTTCGCCGATTTGCGGGGAAAAAATGCCGATTTTCGGCATTTTTCTCGGAAAGGTGTTGACAGGTACGGGGACTGCAGAGGCAGGAACGCGGCAACAGTGTTTACAAACAAAGATGGACCACCGTACTCGTACTGGGTGTTCAGCTCTTGCACTTTTCCAACTTCAAGATGAGCCCTCACGGCCGCGATTTAGTTCCTGTGAATAGGCCTTTACTGCCACTCAGCTTTCCGAGGGCTTCAGGGACCGCATGCATAAATTTTCTTAAGCATAAAATCATGTACAAGACTCCTTTACCTTCAATTCATTACCTTTAACTCATACTTAAATAATCATACTTTTATATCAGATACACCCACACTGGAATGAACGTTAAAGTGAGATTAGTTGTGGTAGTAGTGTAAACAAGATGTCGTATTCGTCTTCGTTCCCACAGCTTTGCCTTGTTCGCTGCTTCCATTTAAATCGGCCCGGCTTCTTTCTCCCGATTCCGGCAAAACAAGACCGACATGTCGGTCTCTCCATACCGGCGAAAAAAGCGCCGGAATTTCTACCGGGAAGCAAATTCCGGCAAAAAACGACCGCGATTTTGCTCGTGTGAACCGGCCTTAAGATAGGGTAGGGTAGAGTAGGGTAGGGTAGGGCAGGGTAGGGTAGGGTAGGGTAGGGCAGGGCATGGCATAGCATGGTAGGGTAGGGTAGGGTAGGGTAGGGTAGGGTAGGGTAGCAGAATGACAGAAAGACAATACTACAGCTCTACACCGTTTCCATGGCACTTCTTCGTGATTAACGCCATATTCTAGTTTTAATCTCCTTTTCATTGGCGACTTATCCTGCATCTTTTACTTTTATTTTTGAGAGAGAGAGAGAGAGAGAGAGAGAGAGAGAGAGAGAGAGAGAGAGAATCATGAGAATGGTGTGTGTTGCATCAGCTGAGTTGAGATATTAGTGGGTTTTACCTACCCCCCCTTCTCTCTCTCTCTCTCTCTCTGACCTAATACCTCAATGTTGTCCCTTTTTACACACACACACACACACACACACACACACACACACACACACACACACACACACACACACACACACACACACACACACACACACACACACACACACACACACACACACACACACACACACACAAAGGTTTTAACCTGACCCACATTATCGTTCTTTTGCAGCTGATTTCACGTAGTTCAGTGGCAGAAAGAACAATGCTATGGCTGTACAACCTTTCCACAGCACTGCTTCGTGATCAGCATCATATTTCACGTAGTTCAGTGGCAGAAAGAACAATGCTATGGCTGTACAACCTTTCCACGGCACTGCTTCGTGATCAGCATCACATTTCACGTAGTTCAGTGGCAGAAAGAACAATGCTATGGCTGTACAACCTTTCCACGGCACTGCTTCGTGATCAGCATCACATTTCACGTAGTTCAGTGGCAGAAAGAACAATGCTATGGCTGTACAACCTTTCCACAGCACTGATTCGTGATCAGCATCACATTTCACGTAGTTCAGTGGCAGAAAGAACAATGCTATGGCTGTACAACCTTTCCACAGCACTGCTTCGTGATCAGCATCATATTTCACGTAGTTCAGTGGCAGAAAGAACAATGCTATGGCTGTACAACCTTTCCACATCACTGCTTCGTGATCAGCATCATATTCTAGTGTTCATCTACTGCTACAACTCAGCAATCAGGATGGAAAGAGGGGAGTTTTGGGCCAAGTTTAGAGTAAAAAGAGTATAGTGGAGAATACTCATACTCTTACCTTGGTTAGAGTGAGGCGTTTATGTGTTACCATGGCAACCTCTCCACACTTCACCACACCACTGCAGTTACACACACACTCTCCCTTCCCCACCAACAAGCCCAGTCTTAGAATACTTGAGTGTGTGTGTGTGTGTGTGTGTGTGTGTGTGTGTGTGTGTGTGTGTGTGTGTGTGTGTGTGTGTGTGTGTGTGTGTGTGTGTGTGTGTGTGTGTCTGTGTGTGGGTGGGTGGGTACATGCTAGTCTCACCACAATGCATCGCTATATACCCACTCCACCCCACCACCAAACACATTTTTCAATTTCTTGCCACAGAATACTTTAATATTCATAGTTTTTTATTTTGTTTTAAATAAATTAGGTCCAAGTATGTTCTTCTTTTTTATGCAAGGAAGAAAGAACCAAAGGCCAGAAGCCCGCAAACAGTTCTTTCCAAGGAAGAAACAAATACAAAAGAGAGCCAAATTCAAGATCCCTTCATTTCGAGATGTCTGGAAACTGTGTTTGAAAGACTGGAGATCATAGAAAGCAGGAAATACAGACAGAGGGAGACAGTTCCAGAGTTGACCTGTTGCATAAACGAAGGACTGGGAGTAACGGTTAACTCTTGCATTAGAGATTTGGACAGAAAAGGGATGAGCGTTTGTTACTAGACGGGTGCTACGCGCCCGTCGTAGAGGTGGAGGGATGGAAGCAGACAGTTCAGAGGAGCAGTGATCATTGAAGTAGCGATAGAAAAGAGATAAAGATGCAACAGTGCTGCGAAGAGACAGACGTTGAAGGGAGTCAGTAAGAGGAGGAGAGTTAATACGACGATAAGCCTTTGATTCCACCCTATTGAGAGGGTGGGGAGCCTCCCCACACATGAGAGTTGTACGCCACACAGGGACAAATAAAACCTGTGTATAAGGTCAACAACTGTTCAGGGGTAAAGAATTCACGGAGTCGGCTTAGCACACCTAATCTCATGGAAGCAGACCTCACAAGAGATGTAATATGATCCTTCCAAGATAAGTCCCGAGTGAATGAAACTCCAAGCATGTTCAGGGATGATGCAGGAATCAGCTGGATATTATTAAACATTAGTGGGTACTCCTGTGGAAGAATTTGTCGAGGTGATAGGTGTAAAAGCTGAGTCTTTGATGCATTAAAAACAACAAGATTTTTTTTTACCCCAGTCAGAGATACGGGCCAAGTCAGACATTAGGTGTGCCATAGCCTCATCCCTTGTTTGTTGAAGTAACTGCTGAGATGGACGTTGCGGGAACCAAATGAAAAGGTGAAGGGTGGAGTCATCAGCGTACGAGTGGATAGGGTTAGATGTACAGCTTAGAAGATCATTGATGAATTAAAGGAAGGGAGTTGGTGATAGGACAGAGCCCTGAGGAACACCACTGTTGATGGATCTAGGAGAAGAACGATGGCCGTCTACAACAGCGGCTATAGAACGACCAGAAAGGAAGCTATAGATGAAGGCACAGAGAGAAGGATAGTAACCGTAGGAGGGCAGTTTGGAAATTAAAGATTTATGCCAGACTCGATCGAAAGCCTTTGAGATGTCAAGTGCAATGGCAAAGCTTTCACCAAAGTCCCGAAAGAAGGATGACCAGGAGTCTGAAAGGTAGGTGAGAAGATCGCCAGTGGAGCTTCCCTGACGGAACCCATACTGACGATCAGAAAGAAGGTTGTGACAGGAAAGATGTTTTAAAAATTTTCTGTTAAGAACTGACTCGAAAACTTTTGAGACACAGGATGTTAAAGCAACTGGACGATAGTTAGAGGGTTGGGAATGGTCACCCTTCTTTGGGACTGGCTGAATGAGAGCAAACTTCAAGCAAGAATGAAAGGTAGTTGATAGATAAGAGTGAAAGAGTTTACCTAGGCAGGGTGTGCGTGTGTGTGTGTGTGTGTGTGTGTGTGTGTGTGTGTGTGTGTGTGTGTGTGTGTGTGTGTGTGTGTGTGTCAGTATGAAGTGTACTATGTGTGTTAGAGTGAAGTGTGGCAGTGTGAAGTTTTCTATCTATCCATCTATCCATCCATCCATTAATCTATCTATCTATCTAATCTAACAGGCGAAATATTACCTAGCTTTTAACGCAGGTAAGTGATGGCTGACTAGGTTACTGACTGGCTGGCTGACTGGCTGGCTGACTGGCTTTCCCCTGACTTTCTTCATGGCTTGCTGTGGAATTCCTTCAGTTCCTTACGTCTATCTGTCGACAAGAATCATCATCATCATCATCATCATCACCATCATCATCATCATCATTATCATCATCATCATCATCAATATCATTATCATCGTCTTCATTATAATCATTATTATTATTATCAGTATGATGATGATGATGATGATAATGATGATGATGGTAGTGAAGCATGTGTAAGAGTAAATGGGCATCTGAGTGAATGGTTCACGATCGGCGTGGGCGTGCGACAAGATTGTGTGATGTCCCCATGGTTGTTCAATATATATATATATATATATATATATTATAATCAATATTATTATTATCAGTATGATGATGATGATGGTGATAATGATAATGATGTTAGTGAAGCATGTGTAAGAGTAAATGGGCATCTGAGTGAATGGTTCACGATCGGCGTGGGCGTGCGACAAGATTGTGTGATATATATATATATATATATATATATATATATATATATATATATATATATATATACATATCCGTTTGTTTTCCGATGTATACCCACATACACTTTAACGTGTGGTTAAATAAGTAGGTCTTGCAAGAAATGTAATGTCACAGACAAGATCACGTGAAAATGAAACCTGAGCAGTAGTGAGAGATGAAGCTAGACGTGTTGTGAGTTGCTGATGGAAAAGGGAAAGTCATGTAGAAGAGTACGGCCAACTGAAAGGCAGATGGATTAACTTTCTGTGACATTCTCTTAACTATGGTGTCGTCTTTATCCTTTTTTCTTTGGCTGTCTCAAAACGTCTTCATTTATCTTTGGGGTGTTTTTTCCAACTGAAGGAATGAGATGTTGCATTCAGCAATCCTTCCAACATGAGAGAGCTTTCCTAAGGCGGCAAAAATTGTCTTGAGTTGCCAAGAATAAACTACAAAGAAACATCATCGTATCGAAAAAGAAAAAAAAAAAAACTGTGGCCTGGCATATGTCCAGCTTTATAGCATCAACACACGGTTACATTTGTCACATCGCTCAAAATTATCATTATTAACTTTTCCATTACACCACGATCAGCATGTTAATCAATGTTGTTTGGGAAAGTTTCTGAATTGGTCATTAGTACACTGTCACTCACATAAAAAAATATATATTCATAATCACAACAAGCATGGTTATGGTTCGTTGCGTAACTCTGCGTCATTTCAATTACCGGTGATTATCAGGCTATATTCATTAGTCCCCTCCTCTCCCTTCCAACACTCTCGTTAACCAACATTTCGGGGCACGAATTCGTTTGACCTTATTAATCTTCTTTTCTAGGGCTGTTTTAACAGTATTAAAACAGACAAAACTGAGGTCTATAGAAGCCTCATATTTCTGAGTATAGTTTTAAAGGCAAATGATGATAAAAGTTGTGCGACCTTTGTCGTAGGTTAATTTTGATCTGACACCTATCAGTTTTCCAAGAATTACTCAGAAAAACTGAACTCACTTACACTTTGACACACTCAGTGTCAGTGATACGGCCAAGAATATTCACTTAAAGCGTTTCACTCTACAAAGCCATACCATCACACTAGGACTGTTCAGTGTAACTTGCGTAACTGCTGTTTGGGGGATGAAAATTTCCACAGCCGCTGATTAATGCCATTGATGTCAATATAATTTGGTCTACATTCAGGGCCAAAGCAAGAAGAATTATAACCCCATTTGCCTTCATGTCTGGCTTCGATGGTTCGCCTCTGATGCGCTTTGTCCTCCTCCATCTGCATTATCAGCACTTTTTAGATGCAAGGCCTTGATAATTGTGTCATTGTCCCTCCGCCCACACACCACTCTCGGGGAAATTAACCACTCCTATACCATGACCTACTGCTTCAGTTTATTCACGATTTCACCAGACGAATGCATATTGCACGCGCTCGCGCGAGCTAGCGAGAGAGAGAGAGATAAGTGCGACCAAGAAAAGGATGAATTAAACGAGAAGTAAATGGAAGAAGGGAATGGGTGAATTTATTTAGCACTGAGTTTCTATTTGCAATGTATTTCAAAGTGCGATTTGTACCAGTTCAGATAACTTTTAAAAGCCTCACCATGATTTTAACATATTCTTTGGTAAGACAAAAATCCATCTGCCGGTAGCCCATGTTCCCAATACACTTTTTATTCTACACAAGTTATTCCCAGCTAAGTAGGAACTCCGTAAAATTTCTGGTAAACACTATCAAAGTCGGTAAAGGCCATGATATAGCACCCAATTCTTTCCCAGCAACTTCCAGGTTTGGCACATCTGTAAGTAAAACAGAGCCTTATATTCAGTATGATATTTTTTTTAACTCCTCCACGCACAAGAGTATTAAGTATTATATTCTTGCAACTACCAGACCACTTTGAGGTAATATTTCGAACTGGAGAAGCTAAATGTACACTTAACTCTTTCACTGCTAGATATCCGTCCAAAGTTTAATATGATGTGACAGTAGCAAGAAAAACAATATAATAATACATCATCGTTGAAAGTGGCTTAAACGGAAAAAAGAAACTAGAACGAAGTGACTGGGAAGGATCTTAAAGGTGAAAGGAGGTAGCCATAATGAAAGAAGATGTGGGAATAGGAGGAGAAGGCGTGAAGGGAGATCAGGGCGAGGTAAGGAGGAAGCAATAAAGGGGAGAGGAGCGGAGAGGAGGGGATTGTGGCAGGCTTAGAACTCATTAAGACTGGAATGAAGATAAGGAAGGCTGGCTGGAAGTATGCGGATGCGGAAAGAGATTAAGCCAGAGTGGGCTTCGTCCTAATATACTAAGTTGTGTAAAGAATTTCGTAACACCACTTCCATAGCGATTTACTATACATATTACACTTAAGTAACAGATTACGTGTTATTCATGCAAACTATATATTATGTAGATAATAAAAAGATTTAATTTGAAATCAATGGAGTGTTAAAGTATAATACGCAAAATAATTCGCCAAGGAAGTCGTGGTACAAAGCCTCTCATGCCATCAGAAATCCAGCCGTTAAAATGTAAGAAATTATAGTCACATACCAAAGCTAGTTTTACGTGATACTTGTGAAACTTTTAGATCTTGACAATAAAGAGTTTCAGTATGTCTGTATAATTTCTGTCAAAAGCAACCAGAAATCATGAAGTCTGAAAAGGAAATGAGAATGACGGGAAGAGGCTGGAGTGCTGAGGGGAGAGGAAGAAATTCATATTAGTGAGAGACGAAAGGAAAAAACAAAAGGTGAAATGGAAACAGCCACAGAAATAAAGGCGACAATGCGAGAGAAATAAAGATTTTCGAAAGCAATTAAATGGAAAGGGCGGAAGGAATAAATGTGTGATAAAGGGAGAGGATGGTAATCATATGAACACGGAGAGGAGGGGAATGAATCAAGAGACACTGATGCGGGGAGGGAAATTATGAGAGAAGGATTGGAACGCTAAATTACGGACAGCCGAGACACGAGAAATTGGTGTTGAATGGCGTGAGATGAGGTGTGATGAAATAACTCATCATTATGCGAAAAATGTGTGTGTGTGTGTGTGTGTGTGTGTGTGTGTGTGTGTGTGTGAGAGAGAGAGAGAGAGAGAGAGAGAGAGAATCTCTTGTCACTAATAAAATCGAATGTAGACAACCAGAATAAAAAAAAAGGTCATTTGATTCAAGGGTTTAGGATACTGGTAGGTGTCAGAGGATGTGGGAGTGTGTCTGGGCAGATAATTCCGTGGCAAGAGTAGCCTTCTAACGCCAAAATGATTTTATTCAGCATAGGATGAAATCCGGTAATATCACTTCAAGGTATAACTGATTGATATTTTGCTTATCCACCATCCACTCAGTCGATTTAGTGGTACCTTTAGGTGAGTGCACACTGAGGGACAAGCCCAGTGGCGTCCTGTAATCCAGGAACCCACGACTAAGTTGGGTGGTGACCATATAACCAAGTAATGCTATATAGTCCACTGGGTTAGGGCACTCCGAGTGAATGAGGCCTAGAGATGGAAGGGGTTTATTGCTCACATAATGCCACTCATGGGCAGCGAAACTGCTCACCTATGCCTTTATGTCGGGCCTGAGTAACCTGGCTCCGGGTTCGTACGCTCTTTATAGAAATAAAAATGGACGCCAGACAACTATACAAAGTGAACTGCATGTTAACCATTATACGTGAAGTCAGGCATCTTTAATAGTGATAATTATGTGTCAGTTTATACAACAGACACACATTTAACTAAACAAGAGGCAGCAGAGACTGAGTGGACCGGCAGTGCAACATCAAAGAGATGGTCTTTTAGAGGAATAATGTGTTTTCCTAGCTGGGTAACTTTTGGTGGAGAAGTTACCTGCAAGAGGGTGAAAGTCTGTGCCATGTTAAGGGGAACTAACTACACTAGAGGAGGGTGAAGCTGCGGGAACTTACTAGGTGAAACATCAAAGGAGAGACAGCCTTTTATTGGTGAAACTGGTTGAGAGGAAACTTAGGTCATGTAAACGTACTTGCAAATGGACGAAAACCTCAACCAGGATAAGATGGACGAATTACGGTGCACACACACATACACACACACACACACACACACACATATATATATATATATATATATATATATATATATATATATATATATATATATATATATATATATATATATATATATATATGTATGTATATCTATCTATCTGTCTATCTATCTATCTATCTACATCTGTATATATCTATATCTATCTATCTATCTATCTATCTATCTGTCTATCTATCTATCTATCTATCTATCTATATATATATATATATATATATATATATATATATATATATATATATATATATCATCAAAAAACAGTCCAATGGAATACCGTCCTGCCACCATCTACTTTCGTTGGCTACAATCTGAAACATAGCAACGTCACTAAAGATAATAAAGGTTATATCCGCTTCCACCACTTCGGACAGTCTCCCCATCTTTAGTAAAATCTTTCTGAAATAGCAACAAGAAAACAATAACAGCAGCCCGGGTTGAAAGAGCTAAATGGATACTTGGGGTCTTCTGGTCGCCTTCCCTTCATGGCTTATAGCTATGAAGCTGAACATAAAAACTGCGTGTTAAATGATTAAGGATGACTATAATTGTTCCAGTTCAAAGTCTCCCTTAAGAAGAAAAAAAATAAGATGTAAGAAAATTTAAAAAAATAAAGGAAAATTTATGGTTAAAGGTGGAAAGAGTAAATAAGCATTAAAGTTTAGCGTCTGGTTACCCTAAGTGTCTTACAAGAATTTAAGCTAGTATATCCTCGGTAAGGTTTCTAGTATTACTGGGTTAAAGAAAACCTGCATTTAACCCTTCCAATTAGATTTTTTTCCAAAGTTTAATCAAATCGTGGGGAGACAGAATCGGATCATGAGTTTCGCCCTTTTGCAGTTTCTCCTACTACGAACAACATTTTGTGGTCTTCTTGTACATGGTGTTTTTTCGTCATTGTAAAGAGAAAAACAAACTAAAAGTTACCTTCACTGGCTAAAGGATATAAATGGATACTTTGGTCTAGCATTCAGCCTCCCGAAACGGCCAGTGGCTATAAAATCTAACCTAACAACCCCGTTCACGACCTGACACATTACTCACGATCATTAACCCCGAGAACCGTGGATGGTCCAGTAAATACAGACGCTATAAATTACAATAAATCATCTATAAAGTTAATCACTCGTAAGAAGAAATCCCCTCCTAGCAATGAGAGATGGCGGCGCTTATTTTACGATTAAGGAAAGTACGGGACTCTAGGTGACACACTTAGCTTCTTGGTACCTTTTACCCAGAGACTAATTGTGTTTATTACACTTTCTTCTGTCATTTAATCTATATCATTCATATCAACAGTGTGCATCAGTAACCAACAAGAGGATACATGGATGTGCAGAATAAATACGTATGGAAAAGGTGTTAGGGAATCGCCAAAGCTTCATGCAGTAGAATACAATCTCATGCTCTTGACTTCAGTGGCGTTTTATTTATCTTGCTACATCCAGACAGTTTTATTCAACTCAGTAAGAGCCTTTGTTTGTGAAAGAGTTAATGAAGGAGGCTATACTAAACCCCTTGAGTTCCACAAGTCTATCCTATATTCTCTCTCTCTCTCTCTCTCTCTCTCTCTCTCTCTCTCTCTCTCTCTCAAGTTAACATCATTTCTTCCCCTTCCCTTGCGTTCCATTGTACGAATTAGTGTTGCCTTTATACATAGTCTATATCTTCATCATGTTGACCTCATTTATCACATTTCGGTAAAGGCAGAGATTCAGCGCACGGCCTTTTGATGTCACAGAGGAAAGGAATCAGAGGAGATAATGAAGCATGTGATACAATCCCCCACACCACTGCGTTTAATGGAGCCTCGTTCAGTCCTTCGCGGTTATGGCAGATATACATTCTTTTCTATTTGCCTAATTATTTATCCATCTATCTGGCATATATAAATACTTACATACTTACATACACACATTCATTCATTATATATATATAGATAGATATATAGATAGATAGATGAATATAGATAGACAGATAGATAGACATATATATATATATATATATATATATATATATATATATATACACCCCTTCAGTCCGAGGACATAATATTTACTATACTTAATATGATTTAATTCAACATGTGAAGATCTTAAAATCAGATGAGTTAGAAAATGGTCTTCGTTAGCCTCCTCACTATACGAGCAGTGTTTCTCAAGTTAAATATAATCGTCCTGGCGTAGCGTAAATTTGCTAAAAATGACAATTTTGTTATGGAATATATATATATATATATATATATATATATATATATATATATATATATATATAACGTGATCCTGAGCACTTAATTCCTCCTCTCTTCTTGATCAGATTAGTTTTCGTATTTCCCCCTTCCCCCACATCGTTCCCACTCCATGTAAAGACTATGTTCCAGATACAGTATATCGTACCAGTAATCCATTAGATATACCAGCACACACACACAAAAAAGTAAAGTTTTTGGTAGTTTTCAGTCGAGGTAAATACTGTGACAATATTTAATCTGACACTTCTTTGATCCAGACCCTCAGGTACTTTATAATGGCTGTCCCCAAAGAAATCAGCACGTTGAAGGGAACCCCTGTAATTGCCGTGCTAAGAAGATATATTCCGTCTTCTGACGTACATGTTTTGTCTTCCAGTTAACACTGCAATATCGGATTATAGATATGAGTGCTCTGCTCGTCGCCTATAGTAGCCGCAGCGAGAAATGAACGCTGTGGTGGGGCAGTCGGGATGACCTGGGATTCCCCCACTGTAGCCATATCCACATGTCACCGACCATAGAGGTAGGATGTCACCGACCATCGGCCACCGCTGCAGCCCCGCTCCATGATCCTTACCCTGTGTCTCTGGCTTTCTCTTTCTCTCTCGGTTTCTATATAAACTGGTGTATTTCCGAAACTAATTATGAAATTATTATGACTTTTGTTCCACACCACCACTGAGGTAAAAATCAAGGAGAGTTTTCTGTATAAAGGTTTCCCCCCCCTTGTCTGAGGGCAGGTCAGTTCTGGCGAGTGTATAATTATAGGTCAGGCAGAGGTATCGGCAAGGCCGCACTCCCCCGCTCATATGCCACATTTAGGAGGGGGGGGGAACCTTTATACAGAAAACTCTCCTTGATTTTTACCTCAGTGGTGGTGTGGAACAAAAGTCATAATAATTTCATAATTAGTTTCGGAAATACACCAGTTTATATAGAAACCGAGAGAGAAAGAGAAAGCCAGAGACACAGGGTAAGGATCATGGAGCGGGGCTGCAGCGGTGGTCGATGGTCGGTGACATGTGGATATGGCTACAGTGGGGGAATCCCAGGTCATCCTGGCTGCCCCACCACAGCGTTCATTTCTCGCTGCGGCTACTATAGGTAAAGTCGTTCCCTGGCGCGTCATTCTACGAAAGTATACACACACCACGTATTTAGAAGTTTTATTTTTTTTTTTTTTACGTATTAAGGAGTGATATAATGGCATTCAGTATTGGTGTAACATTAGTAATGGAACTGCTGCTTTGAAAGTCGGTAGATACACATGGAGGAAATTGACGGCCCATTTTTCTTGCTGGTTAATAATGCTTCTGGAACATGGCAGTCTAATCTTTAATGTCCTATGCACTCCATATCACATGCATTCCAACTTACGTATCTCAGTGCCATAGCATGTTTGACTGAAAGAAAAGGCTGAATCACCATCGAAGACATACGGAATTCACATATTCTTATATATATATATATATATATATGTATATATATATATATATATATATATATATATATATATATATATATATATAGATATATATATATATATATATATATATATATATATATATGCAGAACCAAACAAAGTACTCTGTATTCAAGTATTGTTTGCAAAAAGTATATATAGTATTTGATATTGAGCAAGGTTTTGCATACTCTTTTAGATACAGAATTATGGATGATCTGATGCTGGCATGACATGAAATACTATTGCATCCCAGGGTACGTTTATGCACCCCCGATTAGGCTCCATGCACCCTAAAAGGGTGCATGCACCTCCGGTTGGACAAACCTGTTCTAGACTCTCTGACATTATCAGTGTAACTTTTGGTCTCCGAACCACCAGCCAAACCACTGCAGCTCTGCTGGAGCATACACAACAATGTGTGAACAGTAGTTATGTGTGCATGGCATACAGTGTTCTATTGCAGCTTTGCCTGCGATTAAACTTCCATTTTTACATTCCGTCTCCGCTTTTCCCGGCATCAGCATCCCAGTGGCAAGGCAACAAGGCTCCAATAGCAACATATCGTACAATGGCACACCGACATTTCGCCCTGGCCCAGGCCTGTGTGGTGCAGCGAGGCGCCGCATGCCTGTGTGGGTAATTAGTGGATGTGATCTGGGAGGCGCTGGTGCCACGGTCTGCTTTTGCACACTCCCACCCCCATACTCAGGGTGTAACGCTCACGTTCACACTGCCTCCCACGAACTCAACGTACCATCCAAAAACTCAAAATATAACAACAACAGCAGCAATAATTATAATAAACATAATTACAACAACAATAATAATAATAATAATAATAATAATAATATTATTATTATTATTATTATTATTATTATTATTATTATTATTATTTTTATTATTATTAAAACTAATAGTAGTAGCAATAATAGCAATAGTAGTAGTAGTAGTATCAGTAGTAGTAGTAGTACAAAAATTCTATAATATGCATGCGATAGATGTGCTCAGGTTAAATCAGTCTGCAGTGTAATCCGAATCCGAGCAGCGACAGACACAGGTTGCTGGGCCTAATAACAGCCACCATAAATATCAAGGCGGCTGGAGTTTAGGACACCCAGTAAAAACAAACCAATATTGGCCATAAATATGACAAGTTTAATTCCAATATCGGTTTTGGTGACCAGCAGCCACGCACAAATCTCAGCGATGTTTTACATAGAACACTTTAATGATGTGTGAATGAGTGGTCATGTTAATCTCAGTGTCGTACTCCTGTTGTCTAAGGAGATGTATCTCTGCCTCAGTGGTATATTTTACACGTTGCGCTGGCGTTCACGAGAAGCCTGCACGTAGTGGTGCTGTGCACCCTGGGTGGATCAGCTGCTGCTTCCACTTGGTAGCCAGACCTCATATTCCCCTGCACCTCGACATGGAGGACCCAGGTGTGACCCTGGCGAGGCGCTGTCTATCACAAGGTGTCACCTGATGCCTGCACGGTGTACAAGTATGTATTGTACATCTACCTGTGGGACGGCCCCAGCACCAGTTACCTAACTGTGGTCGAGGGGTCTGCTCGGCAAGACAGATAGGGGTTAAGCAACAGCACCAACGTGTAGTACCTGTGATGTGTGAAGGAGTGTCTGATCCATTTCACTGAGTATGCTGTACAGCTTCCCCATTTGGCTATTGTCTTTCTCCATGCCGTCTAGATTCTACCCTATTCTATCCTTATGTGCCAATAAAAGGTCTGGATAATGATGTTAACATTTAAACATCTGGAATATGGTGATGTCCTTTGTATTTTCCTCCTGCTATCTCCAATCACTGTTACTTAATTGGGGATGATTTTCTGAAGTGAAGACTTAGACGTACCATATATTAACCCTTTTACTATTAGAGGCCCTTCTTGATTTGAATATATTCGTCTGGTTGTTGGAAAAATAAAAGCAGAAAATGAGTCATGGGAGTGGCGGCGTAAAACTCTGGCTGAAATAAAAAGGTCCAGATGACACCACTAATACCTCTTGTATGTCGCTGATGCATGCTATACTAATATTTGGTAGATAGATATCCAAGATGCAAGAAAGTAGCTGGCATAATATGCAAAAGTCTGTCATTAAGGAAGAGATACTGAGTATGAACTCTTCTATACTTACGATAACACGGCTCCGATTCTTCTCCCTTATCGTGGGCCACACGTGTGGTTTCGGATATTTCCGTATATCTCTTCGTCACTGATACAGCAGATATATTCTTGTATTTTACTGATGCAGTCTTACTCGCCAGAGCATGACAAGGATAACACATATTTTTTTCAACACATCATAACCACAGGTACGCGAAGCCAGCCATACGAAGCACCGAGACACTAGAGCTTCGCATCAGTTCCGCCCAGTCTGTGCTTGAGTGTAATTGAATGGTTGCGGGTGTGCGAGGCGGTGCGGGGTTGATGTGGCCCTGGAGGTGATGCTGATTGGATCTGACAGATAGGGAGATTACTCAGTGTGGGAAAGGTGAGATTGACAGATATGGTGAGAGCAGGGAAAGGAGGAGAGGGACGAAGAGGAATATAAGGGGTTAGGTGGAGCAGGAAGAGGAGGAGCATAGTGAGTGGGTAGACGAGGAGAAAGAGAAGGGAGAGGAGGAAGGGGATTGGTAGATAGGATGAGAAGAAGATACGGAGGAGGAGGAGGATGGGTAAAAAGGGTGAGAGGAAGAGGGGGATGGGTATAAGTTGTAAGGGGAAGAGGGAGATATGTGTAAGAGGTAAGGGGTGGACGGAGTCAGGTATAATTTTTTTTTTCTATGTGTCCGACCCTGGACATAGGTTTCACAGCCTGCTCCCAAGACCCAGTAATCCTCCTACATACCATACACCTCTACATATCACCACTTCGGCGCTAACACCCACCGTCCATATTGAATACATGCTAGGGCTGTCTCATACAGGACTGGTGTATTGGTATTAGAGGGGGTATTTTTACATGTCGGCGGGTCTTCTGGTAGATCAGTAAAATCCGTTTTTATTAAATTCAAATCTTTAAACTGTTCCCTGCCCCAGCGAGGATTTGAACCTGGGTCCGGCAGGACTGCAGGCCACCTCTCTACTGCCTGAGGGGAGAAGGGAGGTAGGTATATGTGGTGAGGGGAGAAGGGAGGTAGGTATATGTGGTGAGGGGAGAAGGGAGGTAGGTATGTGTGGTGAGGGGAGAAGGGAGGTAGGTATAAGTGGTGAGGGGAGAAGAGAGGTAGGTATAAGTGGTGAGGGGAGAAGGGAGGTAGGTATATGTGGTGAGACGAGAAGGGAGGTAGGTATAAGTGGTGAGGCGAGAAGGGAGGTAGGTATAAGTGGTGAGGCGAGAAGGGAGGTAGGTATAAGTGGTGAGGCGAGAAGGGAGGTAGGTATAAGTGGTGAGGCGAGAAGGGAGGTAGGTATAAGTGGTGAGGCGAGAAGGGAGGTAGGTATAAGTGGTGAGGGGAGAAGGGAGGTAGGTATATGTGGTGAGGCGAGAAGGGAGGTAGGTATAAGTGGTGAGGCGAGAAGGGAGGTAGGTATATGTGGTGAGGGGAGAAGGGAGGTAGGTATAAGTGGTGAGGCGAGAAGGGAGGTAGGTATAAGTGGTGAGGCGAGAAGGGAGGTAGGTATAAGTGGTGAGGCGAGAAGGGAGGTAGGTATAAGTGGTGAGGCGAGAAGGGAGGTAGGTATAAGTGGTGAGGGGAGGAGGGAGGTAGGTATATGTGGTGAGGCGAGAAGGGAGGTAGGTATAAGTGGTGAGGGGAGGAGGGAGATACTGTAGGTATAAGTGGTGAGGCGAGAAGGGAGGTAGGTATAAGTGGTGAGGCGAGAAGGGAGATAGGTATAAGTGGTGAGGGGAGGAGGGAGATAGGTATAAGCGGTGAGGGGAGGAGGGAGATACTGCAGGTATAAGTGGTGAGGGGAGGAGGGAGATACTGCAGGTATAAGTGGTGAGGGGAGGAGGGAGATACTGTAGGTATATGTGGTGAGGGGAGGAGGGAGGTAGGTATAAGTGGTGAGGGGAGAAGGGATATAGGTATAAGTGGTGAGGGGAGGAGGGAGGTAGGTATACGTGGTGAGGGGAACAGACGGATAATTAGAAACAGTGATAGAAGGAGGAGGGGGATAAATATAAGTGGTGAGAGGAAGGAGAGGGATATAGGTATAAGTGGTGAAAGGAAGAGGAAGCAGGCAGGAAAAAGTGGTGAGAGAAGTAGTAGGGGGAGAGATATGTGTTGAGAGTACCAGGAGGGCGATAGGTGTAAGTGGTGAGAGGAGGAGGAGGAGGAGGAGAAGGAGAGGGATAGGCAGTGGTACGAGGAGGAAGGGAAAAGATGGAAGGGTTGACACGTGAGGATTAACCCCTTCAGCCAAAGAACGTTATATTATATTACTTCGTTTTGGGGACTGACAACTTTTTCTTATTCAGATATGGAAATACAGTAGATATTGAGTCAGTACGGTATTATATAGTCTTTGTTAGTTATTTGATCTGATGAGCAGGAAGATCACACAGTAAAGGAGGAAAGGAGAGGCAGAATTCGATAATAGAGGAGAAGAGGGCAGATGGAGAAGGAAGGAGATATAAGTGGTAAGAGGAGGAGGAGGAGGAGGAGGAGGAGGACGGAGGGGATAAGACAAAATGGTGAAAAGAGAAGGATAGGTAAATGAAGAGGAAGGGGGGGTACAAGTTGAATCATTCCGAGGAGGAGGGGGAGGCGGAGTAGGTGGAGGATGGGAGGGTAAACTGAAGTGGTGAAAAGAAGAGAATTATAGGTTAAAGAAGAGAAGGAGGGGTATAGCTGAAGTAGTGTGAGGAGGAGGAGGAAGAAATGGTTAGGCACTAGGCAGTGGTAAGTGTAAGCTACGACAATCTTGAAGGATCGACATGAGGGAATTATTACATAATAACGAAGCAAATGGGAGAGAGGTGGTATTGAGGAGATGAAGCAGAGCAAAATGACTATCAAGACAGTGAGGATGTAAATGTCAAAGAGGGTTAAGAGCAAACAATTGAAAGAGGACTAAAAGGTAGCTCAGAAAATATGCAGGTAAAGCCAACAACAACAACAACAAAACACGAGGTGAACTTTACAGGAAAAGGGGACCTGGGTAGAAAATACCAAAGATCTCTGAAATGACATAGCAAAAATATATATTAGCTTTTATTTGTTTTCCTTTTCCTTTTTGCACATTAGTGTCTCTTGTTTTACCGTCTTGTTGTAATCCACATCTTTCCTCGAAATTATTATCAGACTTCCAGGCTACGTTTTGGCTAAATAGTTACCACTAAACTCAGTGTATGATTTCCTGCGCTACAAGAATATTGGATTTGTGACTCAGTGTGGTCAATTGAAAATAACATTACATCATTTGTGTGGATGTAGGGCAGCTCTCACATCATCAAAATATAATAAAGAAATGAAACAAATGTGCCGGTAAAAACAGGTTCTCAAGGAGAAAGAGGAAGACTACAAGAAAAAAAAAAAAACAACGAGTTGAAATACCGCAGGTGTGTGGTAACTTTCCTCAGAGTTCAGTAAGTGTATTTTCCATGTCTGCCACTCCAGCCACGTTTCCCACACTCCACTCTCCACTCTTTTCCCTCCTATCTTCTCCCTTTACCTTTTCGAAGTTCCTCTCCTCTTTCTTCTCTTCCCCTCTCCCTTCCCTATCTCCATCCCTTTCTCTTCCCATCCATACCATATCCTCCTGTCCTTTTACTTCCTCTCCTCTCTTCTACCCTTATTTCCCCATCCCCCACCTCCAACACTCCCCTCCCCTCCCTTTCCTTCTCCTCTTTTACCTTCCCCCTGTTCTTTCTCATACCTTCCTTCCTCTCTCCTGCCCTGCCTTTCCAGTTCCCTTCCCTCTCTTTCCCTACCTCCTCTTTACTTCTCCTCCTCTCTTCCCCCCTTCCCTATCCACTGCCGCCTGATGGCCTTCCCTCTCCCTGCTGCTGCTCATCTTCGCGTAACTTCGGCCTAACTTCATTCTAGGCTCTCCCTCGCCTCGCTGGACTCTCACTTGCTACCTAATACTTTAACATTATCTTTAATAGTACCAAGGCACCTGCTAAGACAAATGAGTTTCTTGTGTGTGTGTGTGTGTGTGTGTGTGTGTGTGTGTGTGTGTGAGAGAGAGAGAGAGAGAGAGAGAGAGAGAGTAATAAAGTGAGCCTATAAATCCACAAATATTCAGTACTCTGTGAATTTTTGCCAGTATATTCCAGCATAACTTACAATGAAGCCATTAGAACACACTAAGGTCCAAATTCTCGTCGGTTAAGAAGGCTTGCAAACACCTCTACCTTAGCGGTTGATTTTTGGCTATGGCTGGGGTAATATCCTTAAGTGCGGTATTTATGCAGAGAATGGCGATATTGAAAGGATTTACGTAATACAGGGCAGTGAAGTGTAAAAAACATAAACTGCTTAGGAAACGATATTAGGGAGCTTCCATAAACGATGAGAAAACGGGCCTTCGTGTTCCACTGTATTGTCCGGAAACATATTTATAAACTCACTGAATTTTATTATTGTACGAGATTATTTGTCCTTACATTTCCCTTCACTTATACAGCTACCAAATCCTGAACGATCAAAGTATGGGTAATATTAAAGTAGTAATACGAAAGGTAAATGATATATGAAAACAGAGGAGTATTAAAAAGACCTGTTCAAAGAGTAACGTGGTTAACGGCGATCATAAACACTTCTCCAGCTCCTAGGAGATTTAATGCAGTGTTCATTTTATCAAGACATTTTTCTGCATCGCTTTAATAAGGATTTCCCGAGGAGAGATAAGGCAACAGAGGGAGATGAAGGGGGAAGAATAATATAACATAAATTTGCGAGGGACGAATGAAGTGCAGGGAGATAAAATGATTCCAATATTGTGTAAATGATGGAGAGAGAAGACGGATTAGAAGAGCGAGGGGAAAAGAGGAAAGGGGAAAGGAAAGAAAATCACCGACGAAGGGGAGGAGGAAGTAAGACAGGAAAGAAAAAAGAGGAGAGCACGAAAAACAAAGAGGAGAAAAGAGGAAAGAGGAAGCATAGAAGTGGGCAAGGAGGTAAGAGGAGAGGAAGGAGGAACCTGGGAGGGAAGGAGGAAATCGGAAAGGAAATAAGAGAAGAAGGACGTAAAAGGAGAGGGAGACGAAATGAGGAAAGAAGGAAGGGAGGAAAAAGGAAGAAAAAACTGGCGAAGAAGGAGAGAAGGAAGAGAAAGATGTGACAACAGAAGATGAAACAGGAAAAGAGGGTGGGGTAGAGGGAAAGGAGAGGAGGACAAAAGACAAATGAAGAAGATAGGGATGAGGAATTATAACAATGAAAAAAAGAAGAGGGAGAGATAAAGAAAAGGGGAGAAGGAATGGACAGGTGGATGAAGAAAGAAAAGAAGGAGAAAAGATGAAAGGGAAGCCAAAAGCACGAGGACAGGGAGGGAGAGAATTATTAAGGAAGGGAAAGATAAAGACGAAAGAGGAGAAAGAAGGGAAAAGGGAAGGATGAAGAACGTGGAAGGAGAGGAGGAGGTAAAAAGGGGTGCAAAAGAAAATAAACAGCAACAAAGCTAATGGTCCTTCCGGGGCTGCTTGTTAAAAGGAAGAATATGCCTACGATATATAAGTCTATGAACTGAAGATAAGGACAGCATAGCAATGCAAGAAAATAAGCATAGCAAAGCAAGAAGGAGGGAGAAAGAACAAAACAAAGAGAAGAGGAAAAAGAGGAAAGAAGTGAGGAAGGGACGAGGAAAGAGCACAAGGAGAGGCAATGTTAACAGAAAGGGGCGGAAATTGCTTGCTACAGCGGACGCTGGTGACAGGGAGAGAGAGAGAGAGAGAGAGAGAGAGAGAGAGAGAGAGAGAGAGAGAGAGAGAGAGAGAGAGAGAGAATGTCAGCAACTGACCTAAATGTCGGGTTTCCTCACAATCTGCAGCACAACTCACAGTTCTAAGCAACTCAATTAGTTCTTCCTTATAATCTTAATCTCTTTCTTCCTCTCTTCAGCTTTGTAATTTTATATGAAGATGGCTGGTGTGCAGTTTCTAAAACTTTACTTCCATTACCTAAGTTCTTCCTCCCTTATTTCATTTTCTTACAGGACCTAAACTTTCAGCCTTTGTCGTACTCTCGCTGCACCGGGGTATGTATGTATTTGCTTTGTAGGCGTTTGTCAGTACTGTACGTGAGAAAGGTTGCTACTATGATGAGTTGAGCTACATTAAAGGCTTGCCCTCTAAAAGGTGATCTTGAAACGACAGTACAACAGTTCTATCATTTAATATTACACACACACACACACACACACACACACACACACTCACCGGACACAAACTTCGTACCCTCACAATCACTAATTCAGTCTGCTGCTATAATTCACCTACTTAAATAATCCCTGCGATGTGACAATACACACTTCAGAATCCGATGCTTCTTACCAGCTGATTTTTCTTGCCGGGAGATGACACGTTTATATAAGGGAAGACTACAAATAACGCTCACCCTTGGGCGGGCCTCACGTACCTTGGAAAGAGATAGGGATGGTTTATGTTTGTGTTGCCACATGATGAGCTATCATCATTTTATATCTATTCAATAGTCAAGTCACATCAAGTACATTCATAAGATCAGATATTTATGTTCAACAACGTAAGCTGAACGGTCCATGAACAATGGACTGTATTCTGATAGAATGGAAATCCACTATACGGCAATCAGTGATTTCAAGTTCTGTTAAAAATGGCACTGTCCGGCAAGTGAACGCGAAGCGCATCTGTAAAGAATACGTACAGATGGTTTGGTTTGTAAACTGGACATAATGTACAAATATACAATGTTTCTCATATATATATATGCAATTGTATTTATTGATATAGTTATATAGATAGCTATGTATGTATATAGACAGATGGACAGATGTGATGGGCAATAAGCCAGTGTTTTTCGTAGTTGTGCTGACCGCATGGTACACTATTGTTATATTGGCTGGCTGGTTTATTGAGCCGCCTAATGGACTGTTTCCATTTGGCAGCAACCACTCACGCTCCACACAGGCACACCAATTCGGAAACACCCACACTCATAAAGTCTAGTTCAGTGTATACTTAATTTTGGCTCTCCTTTAATTTACTCACCTTTAAATAAATATACGCAAAAAATAGGTCCAGAAACAAACACTGAAGCTTTCATACAAATACACCAATAGTAACAGCTATAAGTGTCACTAGTTAACTTTCGACATTTTATACTGCATTCGCGTTTTCAGTAAGTTTAAGCATTGTATAAGAAGATATTCGCTCACGCTTCTCTCAATATCACGCATGCTAATGAACACACCAAAACATGACCATAAATTCCACCTCAGTACACAATCTTTCCGTCATGAATTTTGTCCATATTTAATTTACACACCGCTCAGTTAAGTCTAAGTAACTGATATGTATGGAGAAAACTGCTCATGGTTTTTAGCTTATCACGCATGCACACAAATACAACACCCACACTCATAATTTTCACCTCAATATACAGCATCGTTATTTTTAATTTTTGAATTTCAATGGACACACCTTTTCAATGTACTGGGGCTTGACCCGGTGGAACTTATATGACCCAGTGGCCTCGTTGGCCAGCTATACAAACGTCGTTCCCTTCCCTTCTTTTCCCCTGTAAGTAAGATGGTGGATTTTGGGATAAGGTTAGCTTCAGTCTACAGTCCACCAGGTTCATGATCTGATGAGCCTGGGACCACAACATCAGTAATAACAGTTCTCTTTTTAGATTCGTTAATAGTCCCTTGCATTTAGCTTCCACAAAAACTAATATGCATGGACTACATTCACAAATTATGCAGCTCATTCTGAATTCTGGAACCGGCATCAGAGAATGTCAGTGCATTCTGTGTCAACATACTGTACACATTGCTTCGGTTCCACGTCCTCACTTGGCGACATTATCGATTTTGCTGGATTAAGCTTTCTATAAGTGAGTGGTCCATGAGTCGAAATGTTATTATGTGTATGCATGTTGCATGTTCGTGTCAGTGACTGTGTCATCTGTATGAACCGACATGGTGCCAACATAGGCTAGCTTATGGAAATACAGACTACCAGTACCTTCTTCAAATGTCCACCACAGATTTGGATTCATACTCTGGACTTAGAACAAAACGCAGATGGCGAAGGGGAACACTTTACCACCAAACCTACCGTCGTCCTGTCTTCAGAGAGTCGCAATAAAATAGAAAGTAGCATTAACAGGGTTAAGTAAATTCAAGTCTCGTGCCCATTTCGCGGTGGGCCGGGGTACGAAGGGTACAGGGACTCTATCGTCTGTAGGATTTACCACTTCAGCTCGAGGAGGCATTTCACTTCTGACCACAGTTGGGAAGTTTAATTCAGTTCAAGGAGAACGTTATCTGATCACATAGATTAGACACATTCTCCACTAACCCATTCATTACTCTGACAATATTCTGTCCTATTCTGCTTTCTCCGGACTGTGATACATCTCATGAAAGTCGTCACCAAGCATAAGGGTTTGGTACTCTTATAGCCCTTCTACTCCCCTGAACACTGAACCCACGATAGATTTTGCTTCAGAAACAAATATGTGGGTGCATTTCAATAGCCACCGGAGACAATGATCTCGCCCATCTTAAACATCAGACATACGCAGAACCGATGTGTTTTGAAGAGGAGACCAAAAATAAATCCTCCACCTGGCAACCACTGCGCATTAGACGGGTAAAGCACGGATGGGATGAGGTGAGTTGCGTAGAGTGAAGGGTAAAGCTACACTTGTGAAAGTAGAAAACAAAAATCTGTCTAATATATCCCACTCAGTTCCCTGGATATGGTGCTGGAGAGGGATACCTTCATGTGATGGCACCCATAGGGTCCGGGGGCTCCACTGCCCGGTTATACATATGTTCCTCAACTTTCTCCCTGTAGCCACGAAAGAAGGATCGTGGACTACAGGACAAGGGCAGTTTTAGCATACAGTCCTATGGATTCATGTACAGATGGGCCTGGAGCCACAACAACAACAACAGCAATTTGCCGATTGTCCTGTAGTGGAATAAAATCTACTGGCATTGAACAAAATATAATAGCAAGATGTACGAGTATGCGGATCTGAATGGAATATTGCTATACAAATACGAAACAATGGGATTTCACACACACACACACACACACACACACACACACACACACACACACACACACACATTAAAGAATAGCACTTACTCTTCTTGTTCGATATGAATCTATTTATATACCTCGTTCTCTAATTTTCATCTTCTTAAGGGTAAAATCCCTTGCAGTGGAAGAGTGAATTTAACTCATTAAGGCCGAGGACGTCGTTACCTATTACTCTCACCATCTCCTGACGATATTGCTCAGTTTAAAGAGGAGACTTTTTACTGGAGGAGTTACATACAACCTTCATTAACCCCTTCAAGATTAAGGGGAGTTCTTCTTCTAAAGGTTAATAAACTCGTCTGGTAAAGGGGGGAAAGTAAGGGTATGAGTATGGGAAGACACCATGAGGCGCTTAGCCGCCGGTGCTTATTTCCGATAGTTTGGCCACTGAGCCAGTGGTGGAGTTCTTGCACCTACTGTTCTGGGATATAAGGAGTTGCTTCATCCTGGTTGAAATACTTATCTCCCTTCACTGTTAACTTAGGTTACCTATCAACCAACAAACCCACAAAAAGGTCCGTAGACACCTTGGTGAACTAGTGCAAATAGCCAGGTGACTCAGGCGACGTCTTTGGGAGTGATGGGGTGCAGGGGGAGGAGAGGGGAAAGGCGTGTATTTACTATGCGGCGTTACCCCCAGGCTGGTGCCCAAACTTTACGAGGGGTGGGGAAGTTTGGGGAAAACAAGTTAGTTGAAAAGAGTTGTGTGTTATGTATGGCTGCTGTTTGTGCCGGTGCCAGTTGTGGTGGTGGCGGCAGTGGTGGTGGTGGTAGGTGATGGCTGTGGTGGTGGCGGTGGTGGTGGTGATTAGTGATGGTTGTGGTGGTGATGGTTAAGTGATGACTGTTTCTCACTCACATACTCATTTTTATGTAACTACAACTGGAAAAAAAAAGTGTCCCACAGTGGGACTAATTTCACGTTTCAGTGCTTCGTTATTGCAATCCAGCCAACACATTTTATTATGTGTTGGATTAACAGTACTCTTTTCATAGCAGTTTCTGTGAAGCTAAATTTTCATAATAGAGTGGGCTGTCACAGGTAAACCATCTGATGCTACATTGTACACAACAGGAAATAAAATTATTTAGCTTTATTCTGATCGTTTGCATTACTTTTTTTGTGTTTTTAGTGTTTTATGTAAATGTTTCAGCAGATGTGATTAGGAGCAGCACAACATATTTCATTTCTCCACCCATGCTTTCACACTTTGTCTCACTTCTTCCTTTAAAGGGAAATCTGGCCGTCACCTTCAAATTTTGTGTTTCTCTTTTACATCTAGACATTTTTTTTTTTTCGTTCTCAATACCCTGTGCCTTCCTGCTTTTCAGCTCCGATATGTTGAAATAGTTTACATTTCACTTAAAACACGACGAGATTGCTTCCATTATATTAATACATCTTAGATGTATAGGCTCATACCTCAGGACAGAGGGACAGACATCATTAGTCCAAGTGACTGCAACGGGTTTCTGTGAGATTAATCAGAAGGCACATGCTGACTGCTAAACTAAAATGCAAAGTCCTAATACTTAGCCGAGGGAGTTAACATTTCTGATGTGATGTTTCTTCTTTCAGATGAAATGAAAGAGCATGAATGTTGGTGGAAAAAAATGCAGAGTTGGTATTTGTCCGGCCAAGGAGTCCAGCATTCCTTCCCTAATG
>NW_027643086.1:0-52164 GCF_032717465.1 Coenobita brevimanus | reverse complement strand
GAGAGTTGGGGAATGGTCACCCTTCTTTGGGACTGGCTGAATGAGAGCAAACTTCCAGCAAGAAGGAGAGGTACAAGTTGAAAGACAAAGGTGAAAGAGTTTACCTTAGGCAAGGTGTAAGCAAAGATGCACACTTCTTGAGGACAACAGGAGGGATTTCATTAGGACAATATGCCTTGTTAGTATTAAGGCCAGTGATGGGTGAAAATACATCAGCTGGAGAAATTTTAATGTAAGCCATGAGGAAGTCAGAGGTGGAAAGTGATGTCTGCTTTATCAGTAGAAGAAATAGCTACAGAGCCATCAGAGTAGAAAAAAAGAGGGAAGGATGATGAGGTAAAGTTGTTAGAAAGGTTGTTGGCAAGGTGCCAGAAGGAGCAGAAAGAGTTCAAGTTGGAGAGTTGAGAGCATTTAGTACGAATGAAATTATTTTTAGCAGAGCGAAGAGCAGATTGAGCACAATTCTGGACAGAAGCATAAAAAAGATGTGATTCAGGGGTGGGTTGGCTCCGGTACCTTCTATAGGCCCTCTCCTTGTTGTGGACAGCATTAGAACAAGCATGATTAAACCAAGGCTTTCTTGCATTAGTCAAAGGATATGAGAAAGGAATGTATGCTTTCATGCCCGAGAGAATAACCTACGTAAATGCGCAAGGCACACTCAAGTGACTCCCGGCCATGGAAGCAACAATCATTCCAGGGAAAATCAAAGAAGTACAGCCTGAGGGCCCCCCAAATCCGCAGCTCCACAGTGCCATAGACGACGTTTCTTTGAAGGGTCCACAGGCCATACCAGAGCGATAAGACAGGTTAAGGTAATGAGGTTATGATCGGAGGAGCCCAATGGAGAGAAAAGATTAACAGTGTAAGCAGAAGGATTAATTGTAAGGATGAGGTCAAGTATGTTGGAGCTCTCTCAGAGGCAGTCAGGGTTGCAGGTTCTGTGCTGTACAAGTTGTTCTATGTCGTTAAGGATAGAAAGATGAAGGCTTGTTCACCAGGTGGATCAGTGAAAGGAGAGGAGAGCCAAAGGTTGTGGTGAACATTGAAATCTCCTAGAATGGAGATTTTAGAGAAAGGAGAAATGGATAGAATGTGTTCCACCATAGAGGTAAGATAGTCAAAGACTTTTTGATAATCAGTAGAATTAGGAGATAAGTAAATAGTGCACATGCACAGTACTTAGTCAGAGAATGACAGGAGAGCCGAAGCCAGAGAGTAGAGAATTCAGAAGAATCAAGTTCAGAAACACGAGAGCAAGATAAGTCATTGCATATACATACACCACTCTACAGTGCTCGACAGAAGTATGTGGCGCCTGGTGCCCCCAAACAAAACAAACCTTTCAGCTATGGAAAAAACATGTAAATAATGCATTATAATAACCTTTAATGCTTGCTAGGGTTTCCTTTGCGCCTCTTCACGGACCTGAGACGTCATGGAAGTGAAAGGGCCAGGTTCCTCAGGTGCTGGGGTGATATACTTGCCCAGGCCAGCTTAGGCAAAGCACTCATGTCCTTCCCTTGGAGATTCTTCTTTAAGAGGTACCAGAGGTTTTCTATCAGGTTGAGGTCTTGGCTATTGCCTGGCCAGTCTTTTATGAAGGAGACCTCGCAGTCACGAAGCCAGTTGGTGACAGATTTGGCTTTATGAGCAGGTGCACTGTCCTGCTGAAACACTCGTGCAACTGTGAGCTCGATGGACTCAGGTAAATGATCACAAAGCAGCTCCAGGTAAAAGTCCTGATTCACTCTGCAGTTCCTGAGAAGCACAAGAAGCTTCCCAACCCCTTACCAGAGAAACAACCCCATACCATTAGTGAATCAGGGTGTTTAACCATGCTTTCCACGTAACGGGGGTCAAGTGGGTCACTACCTCTGCGCCGGTAAACTCACGCTCCTCGATGACAGGTAATGGTAAATTTTGCCTCATCAGACCACAAAACTGACAACCATTGCTCCTCACCCCAGGTAATTAACTTGTTAGCAAAGGCAAGCCTATGAAGTCGCTGATTACATGTAAGAAGAGGTTTTCTCACAGGCCTGTGGTTTGCGTAACCAAGTTCATGGACTCTTCGAGAAACAGTATGCAATGAAACCTCGCCAAACACTTCTGGGTTGCTCTCCTTAATTCTCCTTGTAGTCACACGAGGATTAGATTTCACTGCACGTTTGAGCACATTAACAGGCCTCAGGGAAGTTTTCCTGGGCCTACCAGACCGTGGTTTCTTTGTAGGAATGTCACCACTGTTTTCCACTCTGTAACTGGCACACCACCTCCGCACTATCGACCGAGCCACACCAACTAAATCACTAATTTCCTTCGTGTGGTGGCCTGCCACCTTTAGAGCAATGATCTATGATATTATTTCACTAGACAGTTCACTGGTAGGGGCCATATTAAAGTAGCGAAAGCCAAAACACTATGGTTCGCTAGGTAAACAATGGCGCAACAAGAGAGGGAGGAGCGGTCGGATTCCTCTCTCTCTTGCAGCCTGCAGGCAACTGAGGCACCAGCCAACCAGTGTGCAGTAAGGCCTCAGGCTGCCGTGACGTCATGTTAGTGCCCAAAACTTCTGGCAAAATTTTTTCTCCCAAAAATGGTGATTCTTTTTTTGCCAAAAGTGTTGCGTGCCTTGACATTGGCATGCAATACTTTTGTCGAGCACTCTAGGTTATTGCATACATATATACAACAGCCACCTTTGGTGTTGAAATGAGTATAGAGAAAGTAGGAGGATACAGAAAAGGGTTTGCTGTCAGTTGCCTCAGACAGCTGAGTCTTGGTAAGGAAGAGAAGGTGAGGTTTAGAGGAAGAGAGGTGGTGTTCAACAATGAGAACGTTAGAGGAAAGGCCTTGAATGTTGTAGAAATGAAGAAGAAGCGAGTCAGACAGTGGTTCCAGTCAGCTCATAGAGTCATCACCGGGAAAGGGGCGGATGGTGGGGGCATTTATGGTCCCCTCCCTCTGGGGACTCTGAGGCATTTTTTAGGCGTTCCATTTTCCATTTTTTTTAATTTAGAAAAGGAAGTGTAGTGTGTACTGTGCATGTAGACTGGTGATGACAGTTAGAGAAAATTGTATTGGAGAGCATGCTGGCCTACTCTCTCTGTTACTGGAACACTGAAAAAATTTAGCAAAGGGGGATGGTCAGGAACTAGTCCCGAGGGCTGATGAAACAGGAGCTTCAGCTCTCCCTGTCATCAGCTTTCCACCCACCTTCGGAGTACTGCCTTGCTCGACTGGTGCTACAGTCTATATCGGCAATGTTGTTTCATCCGATCGATGTAGACTGTGAAAGACTCTTGCTTGTCGTAATCTGTCGCAGTTGTGTCCCACTGGAAAGAGGAGCACCGTCTAACACACGGTAGGGAAAGCCTCTCATGCTCCACCTCTCAGTGGCTCTGGTATCTGCGTGGTGCAGTTTCCAAAAGAGACTCGTCCAATGCATCCTAATTGACGTGGGACTGATAACTCTGGTCTAGAACGGAAGTTGGAAATTTATCCTCCATTCTTGTGCCGGGGATCGAATCTTCTCCAGAGCTGGAGTGTTCAACTGTATAAAAGGAAACCAGCATAGGTGTCGTTTATATGTTCATGATTATGTTAAGTGGTCTCTTGTTCTATACGTTTGGATTACGGATGATCCTGTATAGCACATACAAACGCATGCTGGCTAATCATGTTTCCAGGCCAAATGAGCTATCATCATCAACAGCAGCAGGAGCAGCCTATAGTGGACTACTGCAAGCAGAAGGGCTTTCCTAACTGTAACCTACAGCACTGATGTGTGTGTGTGTGTGTGTGTGTGTGTGTGTGTGTGTGTGTGTGTGTGTGTGTGTGTGTGTGTGTGTGTGTGTGTGTGTGTGTGTGTCTCAGAATATAAGGGTTATTACTCCATTCCTTTAGGTCCAGCAGTCTTCCCAAAGTAAACTATTCACCTCCATATGACATCATTTCGGCACTAACACCCACCGTACATTTTAGGATGTTTCGTACTGGTGTATTAGTATTAGTTTGGGTGTTTTTGTGACATGCGAGCAAGTCTTATGGTAAATCATTAAAGTCTGTTTTTAACAAAATTTATGCTTATATAATTCTCTTCTCTGCCTCAGCCAAGATACAAACCTGCATCCATTGGAACAGCAGACCTATCGACTTTGCCACTGCCTCCCCCATTCAGTCTTAGTAAACAGATGATATTCATTTCCCTAATTTTGTTCTCTCGTCTCTTCTTCTCATCTTATCTGCAGGTTTCAACAATTCAACCTTCCATTATATATATATATATATATATATATATATATATAAATATATATATATATATATATATATATATATATATATATATATATATATATATATATATATATATATATCGATTTCACTCTTATAATTCTGATGATTATATCGCTCACTATATCTGATAATTCCATACACATACAGATTAGTAGTAGAATAAATTTTACCTAGGCTATGTATTGCCGCATGACACCGTATCAATAATATATGAGTAATGTATTTTTGACTAAAAGACGCAAAAATTCTGCCGATTTTCCCACCATGTTTGTTAATACTGTATAACATTCATACACCATAGATGGATGATAACAGTGGGGTTCATATCACAACCCCGACTCCTGGCCAAGTCCAGTGTCTCCAAGTTGGGATTCGTCAAACCATTTCTGGGAGATGTGGAATGTGTGCACAGGGCGTTTGTCATGGGCAAACAGTATCCGCCCGGGAAAAACGGTAGTCCTGCTCAAGGAGAGAAGGCAGAAAATTCCTCTTTCAAGAATGTTAGTACACTGTACTTTGTTGTTATGAAGGGTCAGTCAGTGGAAGAGGAGACAACCAACCCCATGGAGACATACCATCCCCACACATGACATGCAAGTAATCCCCACTACTTTTTCTTTTTTAAAAGATGTTTTGACCATTGTATCTGTTATTTGGAAAATAGGACATATCTTATTTGGTGTGTTATTACACCCGTGCGTGTTATGCAAGGAAGTGCTTAGTTAATTTTGGTTAGCCCGTCAGTCCTTCCGTTTGTGGAAATATTATGGAAATCCTACTGAACAAAATATCACAGATTATTGAATTATTGCCAAACAAGGCCACATCTCAGGTGCATGGTCAATTAACTTTTTTTTTAACCAAATGTGGAGTAGACTGTAGCACCAGTCGAGCAGGGCAGTACTCCCGAGGTGGATGGAAAGCTGATGAGAGGGAGTGCTGGAGCTCCTGTTTCATCAGCCCTCAGGGCTAGTTCCTGACCATCCCCCTTTGCTGAACTTTTTTTCAGTGTCTCAGTTACACAGAGAGTAGGCCAGCATGCTCTCCAGTACAAATTTCTCTATCTATCTTCACCAAACTACATGCACAGTACACACTAGCAATTTCCTATTCAAAATTTACCAAAATGGCGTCAATTCACCCAGCTCCTCGGAGTCCCTGGGGGAACATAAATGCCCCCGCCATCTGCCCCTCTCCCGGTGACGACTCGAGGTGCCTGGAACCACTGTCTGACTCTCTTCTTCTTCATTTCTGCAACATTCGCGGCCTTTCATCTAACTTTCTGCTCTGTAGGGCACCACCTCTCCTCCTCTAAACTCCTCACCTTCTTTTTCTTAACGGAGACTCAGCTGTCTGAGGCAACTGACAGCAAACCCTTTTTTGTATCCTCCTGCTTTCTCTATACTCATTTCAAAGCCACAAAGGTGGCTGTTGTGTATACATACACAACGACTTATCTTGCTCTCGTGTTCTCTGAACTTCTGATTCTTCTGAATTCTCCACTCTCTCTGGCTTCGGCTTTCCTGTCATTCTCTGACTAAATATATATGTGCTGTTTACTTATCCCCTAATTCTACTGACTATCAAAAATTCTTCGACTATCTTACTTCTACGATGGAACACATTCTGTCCATTTCTCTTCCTTTCTCTGAAATCTCCATTCTTTGGAGATTTTCAATGTTCACCACCACCTTTGGCTCTCCTCTCCTTTCACGGATCCACCTGGTGAACAAGCCTACATCTTTTCTATCCTTAATGACCTAGAGCAGCTTGTACAGCACCCTACCCATATCCCTGACCGCTTGGAGAAAGCTCCAACATACTTGACCTCTTTCCTCACAACTAATCCTTCTGCTTACTCTGTTAATCTTTTCTCTTCGTTGGGCTCCTCCGATCAGCAACCTTATTACCTTAACCTGTCCTATCGCTCCAGTACGGCCTGGCGGACCCTCCAGGGAAACGTCGTGCCTCTGGCATTTTGGAGCTGCGGGACTGGGAGGCCCTCAGGCAGTACTTCTTTGATTTTTTCCCTGGAATGATTATTGCTTCCATGGCCGTGAGCGATCTGAGTGTGCCTTGCGCATTACGGAGGGTTATTCTCTCGGGCATGGAAGCATACATTCCTTTCTCATATCCTTTGACTAACGAAAGAAAACATTGGTTTAATCAAGCTTGTACAAATGCTGTCCTCAACAAGGAGCAGTCCAACAAAAGGTAACGGAGCCATCCAAACACTGAATCACATAAACTTTACATTAATGCACGGAATCGTTCTAAGTCTGTTCTTCGCTTCTACTAAAAATAATTTCATCCATACTAAATGCTCTCAACTCTCCAACTCGAATTCTTCCCGCTCCTTCTGGCACCTTGCCAAAAATCTTTCTAACAACTTTACCTCATCATCCTTTCCCTCCTCTTTTCTACTCTGATGGTTCTGTAGCTTATTTCTTCTACTGATAATGATGATATCTTCGGACAGACTTTCTCCTACAATTCCAGCTTTGACGATTCCGGTTCTGTTCCTACATCTCTTCCCCCTCTGACTTCCTCATGGCTGACATTAAAATTTCTTCAGTTGATGTATTTTCTGCCATTACTGGCCTCAGTACTAACAAGGCATATGGGCCTGATGGGGTCCCTCTCTCCTGTTGTTCTCAAAAACTGTGCTTCTGTGCTTACACCCTGCCTAGGCAAACTATTTCCGCCTTTGTCTGTCAACTTGTACCTTTCCTTCTTGCTGGAAGTTTGCTCTCATTCAGCCAGTCCCAAAGAAGGGTGACCACTCCCAACCCTCCAACTATCGTCCAATTGCTTTGAACGTCCTGTATTTCAAAAAGTTTTTCGAGTCAATTCTCAATAGAAAAATTTTTAAGGCATCTTTCCTATCACGTAACCTTCTTTCCGATCGTCAGTATGGGTTCCGTCAGGGACGCTCCACTGGCGATCTTCTCACCTACCTTTCAGGACTCCTGGTCATCCTCCTTTCGGGACTTTGGCGAAAGCTTTGGCATTGCACTTGACATCTCAAAGGCTTTCGATCGAGTCTGGCATAAATCTTTAATTTCCAAACTGCCCTCCTACGGTTTCTATCCTTCTATCTGTACCTTCATCGCTAGCTTCCTTTCTGGTCGTTCTATAGCTGCTGTCGTAGACGGCCAGCGGTCTTCTCCTCTAGATCTATCAACAGTGGTGTTCCTCAGGGCTCTGTCCTATCACCAACTCTCTTCCTTTTATTCATCAATGATCTTCTAAGCTGTACATCTAACCCTATCCACTCATACGCTGATGACTCCACCCTTCACCTTTTCCATTCGGTTCCCCAACGCCCATCTCAACAGTTACTTCAAGAAACAAGGGATGTGAGGCTATGGCACACCTAATGTCTGACTTGGCTCATATCTCTGACTGGGGTAAAAATAATATGGTTGTCTTTAATGCTTCTAAGACTCAGTTCTTACACCTATCAACCCGACAAAATCTTCCACAGGTATACCCACTAATGTTTAATAATATTCAGATTAATCCTGCATCATCCTTGAACATGCTGGGGGTTTCATTTACTCGGGACTTATCTTGAAAGATCATATTACATCTCTTGTAAAATCTGCTTCCAAGAGATTGGGTGTGCTAAGCCAACTCCGCTCTTTCTTTACTCCCCCTGCACAATTGTTGACTCTATACAGGGGTTTTGTCCGCCCCTGTGTGGAGTACAACTTCTCATGTGTGGGGAGGCTCCCCCACATACAGCTCTTCTCAATAGGGTGGAGTCAAAGGCTTTTCGTCTCATTAACTCTCCTCCTCTTACTGACTCCCTTCAACCTCTGTGGTATCTTCGCCGCACTGTTGCATCTTTTATCTCTTTCTCTATCGCTACTTTAATGGTCACTGCTCCTCTGAACTGTCTGCTTGCATTCCTCCACACTCTACGACGGGCACGTAGCACCCGTCTGGCAGCAAACTCTCATCCCTTTTCTGTCCAACTCTCTAATCGCAAGAGTTAAATCCGTTACTCCCAGTCTTTCATTCATGCAACAGGTCAGCTCTGGAACTGTCTCCCTCTGTCTGTATTTCCCTCCTGCCTATGATCTCCAGTCTTTCAAACGCAGTGTGTCCAGGCATCTCAAAATGATCGGATCTTTGAATTTGGTTTCCTCTATTGTATTTTGTTTTTCTCTTGGAGGGAACTGTTACTGCGGGCTCATGGCCTTGGTTCCTTCTTCCTCGCATAAAAAAAAAAATAAAAAAATAAAAAATAAAGCTTTGAGGATGAGCATAGGATTAAGTGAATAATATTTTAGAACCGTTGGATACCTGAGATAATGGCTATGATGCGGTCCTTTGCTTCATAGCTGGCTACTCGATTTTGGACAGAGTCTGGGAGGGGCTAAGATCAGGACAAGGATGAATTTCGAGTACAACAATAAAAAAAGTCAGTATCATAAATATAGGTAAATAAGGCCAACCTAGACATCTCTTGTCAAATTCGTTGCACCAATATTCGTCGAATGGTTGAGGGTCCATACATACTGTATAATATATATATATATATATATATATATATATATATATATATATATATATATATATATATATATATTGTTACATAGCCTATGATTTCATCATCTTTTGTGTAATTCTAACGTACAGTACGCTGCATGTTTGATCACGAGCGTGTTCTACCTCACTCCCCCTTCTCTACCCTTTATAGTATAGTAAGTCGTTCTTTCTTTTTGTTCAAAGCAGAGATTGTCAACTCTTTGTCCCCATGGTTTACTTCATTTGCGCGTCCTTCTTACAAGTTGTATCAAGCCTGGGCCGGCCCCTATGTAATGAGCTCAGTCTCTACATTAATTGCCACTTAGATCTACTCCTCATTTTGTTCACATCTCTGTCCTCCCCTGTACAGTTGTTATTATTTTGAGTGCTCAGGAAGTCTCCAACCATCTAGCAGCTGTGTAATTTGAGTATAACTGTTATTGCATTTTTCTTCTACTGTGTCGCGTAAGGTGTTAATTTTTAGGCCTTGTAAGGTTTTTTGTGATTAATGTAAAATTTGATGTCAGTCATTGTTAATAATATTTTGTATCTGTAATAATATATCTTGCATTCACTGAGTATTATCTAGTATTGTCATTTTATCAGGGCTGACTTACATAAATTTACTCATGCTAATTTCGTGTTAATAGGAGGCTATTTGCAGTTAACCATATATTTAACCTGTTTTTTGCCATTGCATTATCCTTATGAGTCCTGAATGTTTTGTTGTTAGTTTGAGCATTAAACTTTAACTTGTAATTTTACCTAACTCTTTTGTTTTGAACCTGGAACTTTGCGGGACAGTAGTGATTTTTAGTATTCTCACTTAAAGTGTACATTATCTTTCTCTGTTCCGTAACATAAATTCTGGCGATTGAGGATATTCAGGATATTATCATAAGGCTATTGCTTGATATTTTGTGACTGTGATTTATTCATGTTGTTTACTATTACTACGCTTGATGACGCCAAAGATTTTTTTGCCTTCAAATGTGCAAACAGTGTGTGATGTAGAAAACAGAACAAAGAATGAACTTAAGTTTGTTGCTCAACAATTGGGAATTGCGGTTTGCTCTCATCATTCTCCCAAAAGATCAAATTGTTGACATGATTAATGAAAGCTAGTTTAATGTAACTCCTCCAAATGAGCAAACGCAGATTGAATTAGCTAAGTTACAGCTGTGCTCCTGCAGGAGGCCCATGCTAAGAAGGCTGAGTTTCACGCACAAGTTGAACTTGCTAGGATTCAGGCAGACCATGAATATCGCATGAAACAATGTGGAACTGGATCATCTAGCTCTGATGATGTTGATGTGGCTAAAAATGTTAAACTTGTCCCTCCTTTTAATGAATCTGATTTAACAAAGTATTTTCAGTTGTTTGAGAGGGTAGCTACAGGTTTTAATTGGCCCAAAACAGAGTAATGGCCAGTACTCCTTCAAACTGTTCTTCACCGGTAAAGCTCAAGTAACTTATGCATCTTTTTGCCTCAGGATCAATGTGACAATTATGATGTAGTTAAGAGCTTGACTTCTTAAGGCCTATGAACTTGTTCCTGAAGCCTAAAGAGTAAAATTTTAGACAACTTATAAACAAAATAAGCAAATCCCATGTTGAGTATGCAAAAATCAAAGAAGATCTGTTAGAGCAGTGGTTAAATTCTAAGAATGTGGATTCTGATTTGACAAATTTAAGCAGATGATTTTGCTGGAGGATTTCAAAAGGTATATTTATAAAGATGTAAGCCTATATCTTGATGAGAGAAGAATAGATAATTTGTCTGATGCTGCAGTTTTAGCTGATGAATATGTTCTCACTCACAAGAGATATTCTAAAGAAAAAGTGGAAAGCTGAGAATAAGTACGTTGCCTCTACTCACAGTACAGGTAACAGGGAAAGAGAATAAAGATGATGTTTCTCAGGAAGTAAATACCAGCTTCACCTCTAGATTTCAGGGAAAAGTAAATGTACTTATTGTAGTAAGGGGCTTGGTCATACTACGGAGAAATGTTTCAGAGACAGTGTGATGTGAACAAAAAGGAGTCTTTAAATATTCAGTCAATTGGTCTAGTATCCACCCTTGGAGAGTACCCAGAATTCTCTTGAACTGGAGTTAACTGAACCTGCTTTGAGGGGTAAATTAAATCCTCATGATGAAGCTCCTCTTTGAGCAGTAACGTGGGTGACACTCTCAAGAGTTCATGTGGCTAATTTCCTGTCTGATGATTTTGTCAGTCCTCTGGACAGTAATGACAGGAAATCAGTTAAAATATATCGTGATACAGGTGCTTGCCAATCCCTTATGCTGACCAGTGTTCTAGGCTCTCCAATGTTAATTCCTCTGATGAAACTGTAATCTTACAAAGGTGCCCCGCTGAGGGGGGTCACCTTGACGTGGTGGCGGGGCTTGAAGCGTGGTTGACGGTGCCACCTACTTTGGAGGCATGCCTACCTTTGTAGGGTTCGGTATTTGTCAGCTACGTGGACCAAGCGCCCCCTGCATCACTGGTGGAGGAGGCCTGCTGGTGATGTTAGTCCCTGCCCATTTGCCATCTAGGGCAGGACAGTTGCCTCCCCACGTGTTTGCCGTGCGTGGCGTCCCGTAATGCTGGGAGACGGGAGTCCTGGAGGTTGAGCGACGCTGTGTATGCTGTGCCCTGCAGCTAGCAATACACCTCTTTGGTCCCTTATTCTGGCAAGACGGGTGGACTGGTTGGGCCCGACCAGGTCAATCGGCTGGTCATGCGTTGGCTAGGGTCAAGTGGGCACTGGGGGGCCTGGTGGCTCCTACCATCCTGGAGTCACCCTCTTGTTCGGGTTTCCCCGGTGGTTACCCGGCGTATACTTCCCTGCTATCTCTGGGGTCGCCAGTGGCATTGTCCCTGGCATAAGACCTCCCCTTGTTGGGCTCCGTGGTGGGTGGAGGAGTGGGGGAACAGGAAGTTATTAAATTTTAATGGAAACCAAAACAACCAATAAATATGAGTGGAAACATCTGGGCCACTTAAAGTCTGGCCCAATTACATCCCCGCGTGAGGTCTTGCCAGGGCTTTTATGAACAAGCCCACTTTGCTCGGTATTTGGTGATCCGGGCAGTAGAGGGTGTCAAAGTGGCAGAACTGGACATTTTTAAAGTCCATAGAACAATTGTTAAGACATGTGGCAGGGGAGCCAAAAATTTTGCCACAGCACTCCATGTGGGGAGCCTGCTTGTGGAGGTTACCTCTCCCAGAGGAGAAAGACAGACTCTGTTCTCTATCTGAGGTATCTGGGGCTCCAGTTACATGCCTTCTGCCGCATCCCACATTCAACCAATCTCGTGGGGTAATCTACTCTAGAGAGCTGCTTGAGGGTACTCAGGAAGCAAAGCTTCTTGAGGAAATGAAGGTACATGGAGTCATCAAAGTGGAAAGATTTCATAAGAAAATTGATGGTGTCCTTTTGCCCATGCCCTCCATTTTGTTAACGTTTGAGGTCACTCAGCTTCCCTCTTCCATTAAGGTTGCCTGGTTGTCCTTAAAGGTGAAGCTGTATATACCCAGTCCAAGACGCTGTTTTCATTGTCAAAAGTTTGGCCATGTTAGCAAATACTGTCGTCGATTGTTGCAGGGCCTTCCTGCGATATGTGCTACATGTGGAATTTCCCATGAAGATATATAGATTGTTCTGGGTACAGAGACCTGTGTCAATCGTGTGGAGGTGGCCATGCAGCTACCTCCAAAGCTTGTGACAAATACAAATTTTGAGTGTGAGGTTTTGTCTTTGTGGACTCCGTGAAAGGATTACCTTTTCAAGAAGCTAAACACCGAGTTATGTCTATGTATATACGACCTGAGTTTCCTTTGCTTCAGTTCTATCACAGTCCGTCCAGTCAGGCCGCAATTCTGGTGGTGATGAACAGGAAATTCCTCAACGACGTGAGAGTTTGGGTACTCGGTCAACCTCCAACACGTCTGATAGGATGCAGATTCTCTCGGTGCCTGTCAGCAATAAATTTGCAGCTTTGGTGGAAACTACTGATGGAGAAGACACCTCAGTTAGTACCTCCAAGAATATGCCCAAGAATACCTCTGTGATTCCATCCGAACTTGTACAGGCTGAGGTACATAGCCCTAAACGGGCCTCCAACAAACGCATTCGTGAGTCCACTGAGTCATTTGACTAAGGATGTTCCCCCAACTAAAGCCTCCCATGCTGATCAGGGGTGGCCACTCTGACGGTGTGCTATTGTATCGTGGGCATAGATACTGATGTCCCGGTCATTGATACAGAGTTGGATGGTTTCGCTTGCTGGCCTCAGACATGAAGGGTATCCTCTTCTAAAGGCCAGGGGGATAAGCCCTCCCCTGCTTGTCAGGACTCCCAGCCCTGAGGGATTTGCACGAGTGGTTGCAGTCCCTCTGATGGCACAAGGCATTCTCTGATCTGACTGAGGCAAAGCTTGCGGTCCCTCCAACAAGTCAGGTGAGTCGGTCACTTCTTCCTCTGTGGTACCGGTTGTTTCTCCTCCAGTTGAACTCAGACAATTCTGCCTCTCTCCCTCCACGTTCGGAGGCCAGTGACCCTAATCCCTCCTGCTCGACCTCTCAGCTCACTGGGGGCCCCGGGCAGGGTCCAGAGTAGCATCCTCCCCTCCTGTTGGGCCTCCATGCTGCTGCCCGTGACAAACCCATTAGTGGATCACCGTACTCTGCATACCATAAGAAGACTGTCTCCTTTTCAGCACGAGTGCCAGTCTCCCTCTCTGGAGGCTCGTCAGAGCCCCCACATTCCCGCAAAAATTTTGACAAACCAAATAAACTTGGCACTGGGAAGTCCAATTTTTGGACTACCCCAAAACCAATGCACTAAATAGCCATCTTCTCAAGTTTCTTCAGTGGAACTGTCGAGGCTTTGACGTGCTTCCTGGGAGGAACTGCGTGTTTTGATTTCCCCAGTTCCTCTCCAGTGAGCATTTGTCTCCAGTGAGACGATGATGGGAGACTCAGTTCATCTCAGTCCTCCTGGATATAGAGCCTTTTATTCTGATCTTCCTAATGAAGGCCACCACGGTGGCACTGGGCAGTACTAGTCAAAGATGATGTGCCTTGTAGCAAGATTCAAATCAATACTTGCTATCAAAATTTTTATAAATCGATCCTACACGGTGTGTAGTAAATATCTTCCACTCCAGTGTTCCTATCGAGAGAGGGGATCTTGTCTTTTCGTCTAGTACGTGATCTTCCCTCTCCCTTCATTTTATTAGGGATTTTAATGGCTGCCACCCCACTGGTGGGGGGGGGGTGACGGCATGGCTAACCCCAGAGGTATTTTACTTGCTTCTTTTATAGAGGAAGAAGGGTTAGAGGTTTTAAACTCAGGGGATATGATGTGCATTTCCATAATCAGTGACCGGTACTTTTACTGCAATTGATATTTCTTTCTCTGCTGCCTCAAATGCCCTCTTAGATTTTAACTGGCAGGTCTTGCCACATATATATGGCAGTGACCACTTCCCTATCATAGTAGAGTCTACAGCGTCGGAACCAATGTCTCAAGGTCTTCCCCGGTGGCGATTAGATAGGGCTGATTGAGGCATTTTACAGAACTCTTGTTCCCCTGATTACTCGATAGCTGATTTTAGTAGTACTGACGAGGCTGTCATGAAATATTTTATGGATTTACGTTACATTCTTCTGCACTCCAGTCCATCCCCAAGACATCTGGACGTTTTCCCAGAGACGTCCTGTCCCTTGGTGGGACAGTGATTGCTCTGCTCCTATGCGGGCGTAAGCGTTCTTGCCTTCTCCCGTCTTCGGCGGCATCGTGGGACCCTCAGTGTCTTGGATGCCTTTCGACGGGCACTGGAGCTCAATGCTCGGCGGGTCCTAAAGAGTGCAAGGCAAGAGTCGTGGAAAGCTTATGTTTCCTCAATTACAACAAAGACTCCGCTCACACAAGTGTGGAATAGAGTGCACAAGATATCTGGGAAGTTCGCAGTCCCTCTCCTCCTCCTGTCTTGTCCCATGGTGGTGTGAAGATAGCTGATCCTAAGGTGTGTTGCTGACATATTTGCTGATCACTTTGCTAGTGTCTCCAGGAAGGATCCTACCTCGCCAATGGCACACACCATCACCGTAGATTTGGAATCACGAGGTGTTGAAACTATGCTCCACCCGGTGGTTAAGCTTTCAAAGGGTGGCGGAGAGCCATATAATTTAGACTTCACCCTCCATGAGCTACGAGCTGCCCTCTCAGAGTGCAGTGACAGTGCTCCCGGGCCTGACGACATTCCATACGCTCTGCTCCATCATCTGTCAACTGGATCTCACTTCAGTTTTTATTGGATCTTTTTAACAGGGTTTGGGAGTGAGGGCTCTATCTCCCAGGAATTGGAAGTTGGGTACTGTCCTCCCCATTCCCAAGCCTGGTAAAGATCATTCCCAAGTCACCAACTACCGTCCCATCGCTTTTAACATCATGTGTGTGCAAGCTGTTCGAGAAGATGGTCAATGTCAGAGACTTTATTTGGTTTCTGGAGAAGGGTTGGCTTTCTCTCCTCCTTCACAGAGTGGTTTCCAAATTACGTGTGCAGACTTCAGACAACCTTTATCAGGCTGTAGGAAATGCATGGATTCTGTGAAGCCTTTGCCTCCCAAGCAACATCTTGTGGCTGTGTTCTTTGACCTTTTGAGAAGGCTTACATGACACTGCCTGGCTTTCTCATGGCATCCTCCAACAACTTTATGCCTTTTGGTTTACGTGGTCGACTACATGTTTGCTTGGAGACTTCTTGACTGATCGTGTTTTTTGGGTCCGTGTGGGTTCTTTCCTTCTCTGCACCACTGTGCCAGGGGAGGAAGGAGTCCCACTGGGAAGTGCCTTAAGTGTCTCCCCTGTTTACAGTGGCCATCAACTGGTAGTCCTTGATAATGTGCCTGGTCGGGTATCCTCATCCCTTTATGTGGATGACTTTGGCTATATTGGTTTTCTGGTTCCCGCATGTCTGCTGCTCGAGCGGCGTATGCAACTTGCCTTGGATAAGATTTCTTGCCTGGGCCACTTCCAAGGGTTTTCGGTTTTCTACTTCTAAGATCTGTGGCTATGCACTTCTGTAGGATGAGAGGGGTACACTCCAGACCCTGATCTCCAGCTCTGTGGCAGGAGACTCCGCTGTTTGTCAGAGACGTAAGTTCTTGGAGCCTGACGTGTTTTGACAGCAGTTTGACGTGGGTTTCACACTTGGCAAACCTGAAAGCATCGTGTATGGAAAGTTCTCCTCAGTCTATTGAGGGGTACCTCTGTCCCAGTACCTCTTGGGGTGCCTGATCAGGAGGATGCTCTTGCATTTGTTTCCAGGTTTTTGTAACCTCCAGGCTGTCATATGGCTGCGAGGTATACTCCTCTGCCACAGAGACCAGACTAAAACCTCTAGATGCTGTCTATAATTCTGGTCTTCGCTTCTTTGCAACTGGGGCTTTCCGGTCATCTCCAATTCCTCAGCTTATTGGTGGAAGCTGGTGTGCTCTCCCTTTAGATCTACTGCGTCATGTCAGTCAGTTGCAAAGCACGCCATGTTGGCTCCCGGATTCGTCGCCTTCCAGATTCACTCTGTCTGTGAGTGTGTGACAAAAAGTCTTGTTTTTTGTATTATAGTAGACACCCTCGCATGCCTCGCTCCATTTGGCTATATAGGGTTCGGGATATCATGAAGGAGTTTGATTTGACGGCAGTATCAGTCAGTCCTGTTCGAATCTCGAGGGTTGTGCCGTGGATATTACCCAAGGTAACTTTTTGCCGGTCTATTACAGGCTCAAAGGATTCTGTCGCCTCCACAGTGTCTTTTACAGCTATTTTTAGAACATTCCACAAGTCATGGTGGTTCTGTGCCTGTTTATACTGGGATGGTTCTAAATCCACATCTGGTGTTGGTTTTGGAGTGGTATTTCCCAATTTTAACCGTGGAGGCAGTAGTCTTCCTTTGGTTGCCTCCTTGTTTTTACTGCAGAGCTGTCAGCTATCGTTTTAGCCCTGGAGTTGGTGTTTCTTCACTCCTGACAATTATTTTATTATTTTTAGTGACTCCCAAGTGGGCGCTTTTGGCTCTGGACTCATTTAACTCTTCCCATCCTATAGTTTTAGCTATCTTGGAGTGGCTGTTCCTCATCAGGCGTCGGGGGAAGAGAGTGGATTTTTGTTGGGTTCCTGCACATGTTGGTGTGGTGGGGAATGAGAAGGCGGATGCATTGGCAAAGGCTGCTGCCTCTCAACAGCCCCCCAAACCAACTACTCTCACTCCCTATTTCTGATGTAACACCCTACCTGCGGCACAGAATTTGTATGTGCTGGCAGAGACACTGGGATGGTGTCGCTCATAATAAGCTGAAAGAGGTCTTTCAGAGAGTGGTTATGCCGGAGGGTTCTCCCTCCCATGCCTCAGCGATTGGAGGTGGCTCTTTACTAGGCTTCGAATAGGACAATCTCTGCTAACTTACACATGGGTTCCTGATGAGTGGGTGAGACTCAACGGTACTGTGATGATTGCCTTGTTCCTCTCTCTCTCTCTCTCTCTTACTGTTCGGCACCTCCTTGCTGGTCGAGTGCCCAAGTTTGGGAAACTTGCATCAGAGATTCCTCCAGTATAGACATAGAGGGGCAGATGGTGCCTATTGTCTCTCCTCAATGCTTGGTGGAGAAAATAGCGCATTTTAATGATGTTTTTAGCTTTCTTCTCAGGAGGCATGGGGCCTCCTTACACTTTTATAGTAACTGATATTTTGTTTTAACTATTTTATTGTTTTTAGTGTTTTATTTCCAGTAATGGTTATTACCTCTTATTTTGAACTGGCACTATTTATTCGCATGCGTCTTTTAACTTGTTGTCCAGCGGCATATGACCCTGGCAGTTGCGCCGCCACGATTTTAATACAATCAATCAATCTTAGCCAAGGTGTAGGGAATAATTACTTCTCTGTCCCTTTCTTGTGTAGAGTGTATTTAGAGTCTAGGTTTTGTTAATTGGTTCTGTTATGGTTGGGTTGATTGGAGACACATCCCAATGTCAGGTGTAACTTTCTTACTTGGAAATTATATTGGTGGAAGTCAAGTGTGTCCAGCTCCTCAGTTGTCTAGTGAGCAGCCAGTGACTGCGACTCCAGGATTGTGATGTCCCTGATGTGTTCCCTGCATGCAAGTGTCACTAGGGCTAAGTCTAAAGTTACTGGTGACTTAGAGGATAATCATGATGATGATGTTATCCTAGCTGACACTTTTTCTCTTGCTGATTTGGACCACTCACCAGATGAGGCAGTACCCTGTAGTGTTGATAATTTGTCTCGTCAAGAGTTGGTTGAGTTGCAGGTTGCTGACCCTGAGTTGAAAGGTCTAGCAAACTTCTGTCTTGCAGTGAGGAAGAGTCAGCTGGTGCTTCTACTTGTTATTATATAAAGTCAGGAGTACTTATGAGGAAGTGGAGACCCCTCCAACAGCATCAGCCGACTGTGAGTGGGAGGTTGTACATCAAGTTGTCATCCCTCGTGTTTGTAGGCAGGATATCATTAGGAGTGGCTCATGATTCCAGTTTCTGGCAGGACACCTTGGAGTGAGGGGAAGACTGTGGGCACGCATTTTTGAAACACTTCTACTGGCCACAGGTATCTACAGGGATGTTTCCTGGTATTGTAAGTCTTGTCACACCTGTCAAGTTGTGGGGAAGTGTAATCGGACCGAAAAGGTTGCACCTCTAGTTCCCATTCCTCCTTTTGAGGCGCCATTCACCCGTGGTGTTGGTGGATATTGTGGGCCCTCTCTTCCTAAGACTTCTTCAGGATTTTTCTTATGTGTTGACCCTGATTGATATGGCTACTCGTTATCCTGAAGCCATTCCACTTAGGAATATCTCAGCAAAGAACGTGGTTAAGGAAATGCTAGGGTTCTTTCACAAAGTTTGGTCTGCCCAAGGAGGTACAGTCAGACCGGGGAAGTAATTTCATGTCAAATGTTTTCAAGCAGTCTCTGAAAGAGTTGGGCATCACCCAGATCACGGCTCTTCAGCTTTACCATCCCCAGACTCAAGGAGCAACCTTGGAGAGATATCATCAAACACTCAAATCGATGCTCAAGAAATACTGTTTGGAACATCAGAAAGACTGGGATAAAGGTCTTCCATTCATTGTGTTTGCCGCAAGAGAATCTCCAAATGAATCACTGGGCTTCTCACCTTTTGAACTACTGTTTGGCCATGAAGTAAGAGGACCCCTAAGGTGACTCAAGGAATGCTGGCTGTCGGAGGAAGATGACGTCAACCTTGCTGGAGTATGTGATGAAGTTCAAAAGAACGGCTGTCCACTGGTTTACAGCTGGCGAGAGAGAATTTAGGAGCTGCTCAGAAGATGAAGACTTGGTATGATAAGGAAGTCCAGGTTACGCCACTTTCAGCCAGGAGATCAGGTTTTGATTCTGCTACCAGTGCATGGGCAACCCCTCTTTCAAGCCAAGTTTAGTGGTCCTTATTTCGTGAAGAAGAAAACTCAGTGATGTCAACTATGTCATCGCCCACACCAGATCGTAGAAAGAACAAGTAACTTTGTCACACCAGCATGCTAAAGTTATATCACAGGTGGGACGAAAAATAATCCAGTCTGCACTTTCGTAGCTGTTCCACCCGAGTCTGCAAGTGAAGCTCTCCCATGCAGTATGAGCCTGAGTGATAGTTTGGGGAAGAATCCTGATATCATGAATGATCTCTAGATCTAAGCTTTCTCATCTACCTCCCGAGGAAAGGCAGGAGTTTTCGGCATTACTTCTCGCAGGAGTACCCTGCAGTGTTCCGTGCCACTCCAGGAAGAACCACTGTGTTGATGCACGATGTCGATGTTGGAGACGCGAAGCCAATTAAACTGCCTCCTTACCGTGTGAACCCAGTGAAAGTTCCCTTCTCATCGAGAAGGAGCTTGGCTACCTGTTGGACCACAAGTTGATTGAGCCCTGTCAGAGCAAGTGGGAGTTCTCCTGTCATACTCTAGTCCCTAAGCCAGGTGGGTCACAGCGGCTTTTGCATCGAATACAGACGTGTTAATCAGATAACCAAAACAGACACTTACCCTCTCCCTTGCATGGAAGATTGCATAGACAAGATCGGAAAGGCTAGGTACATAAGTAAGTTTGATTTGTTAAAGGGATACTGGCAAGTACCTCATGACTGAACGTGCTATGGGAGAACTCATGTTTTGTAAACACTAGGGAAAGACTTTTTGCATGTTCTGTAATGCCAGATGCCATGAAGAATGCACCAGCCACATTTCAGAAGCTCATGAATGTTGTAACAGAGGGTTTGGCAGGGTGTGTTGTTTATATTGATGATAAAGTATTAATCTTACCCCTGGGGGTAGGGGTTTCAAGCAATACTCCCCCTCAGTATCCCTGCTTGTCGTACGAGGCGACTAACAGGGTTGGTGGTGGGTTAGTGCCCCACCCCGTAAAAAGAACTAACTAAAAAAGCAAAAAAAGCGCCTCGGACCCGGACGGCCCATACGTTGACGACTAAGGAATGTACAAAGGACATTCTGAGAGTATGGAACGTGGAATGTGAGAGGAGTGAATGATGAAGTGAAAGAGAGAGAGATTGTCCACGTGCTTGAGGATGCAAAAGTGGATATATGGTGGATTGACTGAAACTAAATGGGAAGGTAAGAAAAAGGGATGAGAGAATGGGAATACGGGTGTAGGTATATGTGTGCGGGAGTCAGTGAGAATGAGAGGGCAAGAGAGGGAGTATGTCTGATGATAAGCAAGAAGTGGAAGGAGAATATAAGTAGAGTATGGAACAGTGGATGCAAGGGATTGTATGGGTGAGGATGAAAGTAGGTATACAAGCCATGGGCGCGATTGTATGTGGGGTGTATGCTCCAACAGAGGATCGAGTGGCAAGAGTGAAAGATGAGTTTTGGGCGAGAGAAGAAGCATGTATGGACAAGTTTGAGAGGAGTCGTAGAAAGAGAGTGCTGTTGATTGGAGACATGAATGGCAAAGTCGGGAATGTACGAGTGGATGGAGTGGTTGGTCAGTGGGGTGTGTGCCAGCAGAAGTAGATGGGAATGTGGTAGTGCTTTGGTGGACATCTGTGCTGGTAAGGGGTTGGCAATAGCCAAACACCTACTTTCGTCATAAGATGATCCACCTGGTATACATGGAGAGTAATGAGGGAGTGATGGATGCAGTGAATCTTGCTAGGAACGAAAGGCAATGATAGGGACTACGTGCAGTGTGTGGATGAGCAGAATGAGAAGACAAGTGATGGATGCAAGGGTGTGGAGAGGGTGGGGGAATGGAGTCTCTGGACCAACACTTAGTGATGGCCAAGGTAGAGTAGTACTTGCAAAAGAAAGTGGTTGAGGAGGCGAAGGGGAAGACAGGAGGAAACAGTTCCTGTGAGAAGAGTGGAGAAATTGCAAGATAGTGAGAAGAGGACAGAGTATAAGAGCATAGTGGAAGAAAGACTGGGAAGGTATGGAGCTAGAGCAGATGGAAGGGGTGGAAGACATATGTAAGATATTCACGGAAGAGATAAGCGCAGCGTGCATGAGGTGGTTTGTGGAGTGAGGAGGGAGATGCAAGGATGTGCAAGGGACAGCATGGTGGAATGATGAGGTGAAACGAGCTGTGGAACAAAAAGAAGAAGGCATATGGTGAATGGTTGGCGAGTAGAGGTAGGGGAGAAGATGAGAGAGAGAAGAGAGAGGTATATGTGAGCAGGAGAAGGGGAGGTTAAGAGACTGGTGAAGGAGAGTAAGAAGGAAAGTGGGATGAAGAGTTTGGGAGGAATCTGAGTGTGAAATGGAGGGAGAGTAAGAAATTGTTTTGGAAGGAGGTAAAGAAAAGTACAGGCAGTGTGAAAGGGGAAATAGTAGGGGAGTGAAAGATAGGAATAATAGATTGTTGGTGGAGAAGAGAGAGAAATTGAGGAGATGGAAGGAGCACTTTGAGGATTTGTTGAATGTAGAGAGTGAAAGAGAGCAGGTGTGAGTATAAGTGGTTGGGGAATGGCTGGGAGAAGAAGAGATGAGAGGGAGGGAGTGAAGAGATCAGTAGGTCGGAAGTAGTGGAAGCGATGAAGAAGCATTAAGCTGGGAAAGGCCCCAGGAATTGGATGGAGTGTGTGGTGAAATGCTTAGGTATGGGGGTGAGATTGTTGTGGGAGTGGATATGGAAGTTGTGTAGATTGGCTTGGGAAGAGGGAAGGGTTCCCAGAGGACTGGAAATCAGTGGTATAATTGTTCCCTCTGTACTAAAGGAAAAGGGGAGAGAGAAGTATGTGGTAATCCATAGGGGTATTTGCCTTCTTAGTGTGACTGGTAAAATATATGGTAGAATAATCATTGATAGGGTTAGGCATATGACAGAGGAGCTAGTTGGAGAAGAACAAGGGGGATTTAGGAAGGGAAAAGGGTGTGTAGATCAGGGATATTTGTTCTAAGATGTTTAGTGGAGAAGCTATCTAGAGTAAGGGAAGGAAAGTGTACGCTGGCCTTCATGGACTTGGAGAAAGCTATATGACAGAATAAATAGGAAAGGTATGTGGAAGGTATTAAGAATATATGGAGTGGAGGGGAAATTGTTGAGTGCTGTGAAGAGTATGTACGGGAGGGAGCTAGGGCTACTGTGTGAGTGGGATGGTGAGCTGAGTGAGTTCTTCTTTTTGATCTCAATGTGGGACTGAAACAGGGGTGTGGTAATGTCTCCATGGCTGTTTAATATATATATGGATGGGGTCGTAAAGGAGGTACAAGGTAGGGGCAGTGGATGTGGGGGTGGCCCTAATGAATGAGGGTGAGATTTGGAAGCTTCCGGTGTTGCTGTTTGCATGATGTATACAGTATTGTTGAGTGAAGATGAATGGGAGTTGCAAGGTTTGGTGAATGAATTTGGGACAGTGTGTAGGAGGAGGAAGCTGGAAAGTTAATGTCAAACAAAAGTAGAAAAGTTAAAATGGTGTTTGAGAGGAATGAAGTCATTGCCATAGTGTGCAGTGAGGTTGGATGGAGAGGATATGGAGAATGTGACAGATGCATTCAAGTACTTGGGTAGGCAGTGATGAGTAAGGATGGAACTTTGGGGGATGAAGTACGTGAAAGGGTACAGCAGGGAAGGAAGGTTGTTGGCACACTGAAAGCAGGCAGATGAGAAATAGGGAGGTGAGTATGGAAGTTAAGAAGTCTCTGCATGATGGTATTTGTGATCCCTACTCCTGACGTATGGAAGCGAGGCGTACAGGACCTTGGCAAGAGGGGAACACAGTCAAGAGTGAAAGCAGTGGAAATGAGTTACTTGAGAGGAGCATCATGGGAGTGACGTGGAGGGACAGTTTGACGAATGAAGGTAAGTGAAGGAACGTTGTGGGGTAGATGTGGATGTGGGTTGGAAAAGATTAGGAGAAATACACTTAGAGGTGGTTTGGACATGTGGAGAGGATGGAGAGTGAAAGACTGACTAAGAGGGTGTATGTGGGTGAGGTGGGAGGGAGGGAGAGGGAGGGGTGAAAGACTGAGGGATGAGGTGGAGGGATGGAGTTGAGAGGTATATGGAGGGAAGGGGGGTGAGTTGGGGGGGAGGGGGGTCAAAATGGTGGGTGACAGAGTGACTTGGAGGCGTTTTGTCTGCGGCCACCCTTTGCGGGATTAGGGCGTCGGGCTATAGATAGATAGATAGATTAATCTTCGCAGTGACAACTGGAAAGATCACCTATGCCATGTCACTGTAAATTTCTTGAGCGTTTGGTTCAGGCTAATCTTGTAGCTAATTTTGTCAAAGTGTGAGTTTGGTCAAGCTAAAGTTCAGTACCTTTGGGTACGTAATTGGTGACATGGACATGTTGGCAAAAATTCACTCAGGAGCTAAGGTTCAGGTTATAAGTGATCTTCCCAAACCTAAAAGTAGGAAAGAGCTACAAAGATTTTTGGGAATGGTAGGTTATTACCGGAGATTTGTTCTTAACTTTTCAATTCTTGTATCACCACTTACAGACCTACTGAAAAAGGGGAGTTAAATTTGTCTGGACCGATAACTGTGAATCCTCTTCAGCAAGCTTGAAGCTATCCTATTAAGTCCGCCAGTGCTCGCTACTCCAAATTTTGCTAAGCCTCTTTAAGATGTCTGTTGATGCAAAGTGATACAGGAGCTGGGGCTGTTTTGCTGCAAGAGGATGATCAGGGTATTGAACACCCTGTGATCCAAGTTATTACAGTAAGATAGTTTTCACTCCACCTCAAAAGAACTACTCAACTATTGAGAAAGAGCTTTTGGCCTTGATTTTGGGTTTACAGTATTTTTCTATTTTATTTTGTGTTCTGGTTTTGACCCCATAGTCATTTATACCGATCATAACCCACTGAAATTCCTTAGTAAGTTTAAAGATAAAAATCAGAGATTGGACAAGATGGAGTCTCACTTCTGTCAGGAGTATTCATTATACATACAACATTTCAAGGTGAAAGAAAATGTTATTGCAGATTGCTTATCTAGACTTTAGACAGATTGTTTTAGAGTAATAAGAAATTTTCTTTTGTAAATTTCTTTTTCTTTGTGGGGAGGTGTTACATAGCCTATGATTTCATCATCCTTTGTGTAATTCTAACGTACAGTACGCTGCATGTTTGATCACGAGCGTATGTTCTACCTCACTCCCCCTTCTCACTCTTATAGTAGAGTAAGTCGTTCTTTCTGTTGTTCAGAGCAGGATTGTCAACTCTTTTTCCCCATGGCTTCATTTGCGTCAGTCCTTCTTACAAGTTGTATCAAGCTCTGCCGGCCCCTGTATAATGAGCTCAGTCTCTGCATTAATTGCCACTTAGATCTACTCCTCATTTTGTTCACATCTCTGTCCTTCCCTGTACAGTTGTTATTATTGTGAGTGCTCAGGAAGCTCTCCAACCATCTAGCAGCTGTGTAATTTGAGTATAACTGTTATTGCATTTTTTCTTGTACTGTGTAGCGTAAGGTGTTAAGTTTAGGCCTTGTAAGGTTTTTTTGTGGATTAACGTAAAGTTTGGATGTCAGTCATTGTTAATAATATTTTGTATCTGTAATAATATATCTTTGCATTCACTGAGTATTATCTAGTATTGTCATTTTATCAGGGGCTGACTTTAGATAAATTTACTCATGCTAATTTCGTGTTAATAGAGGCTATTGCAGTTAACCATATATTTAACCTGTTTTTTGCCATTACATTATCCTTATGAGTCCTGGAATGTTTTGTTGTTAGTTTGAGCATTTAAACTTCTAAACTTGTAATTTTACCTAACTCTTTTGTTTTGAACCTGGAACGTTGCGGGACAGTAGTGATTTTTAGTATTCTCACTTAAAGTGTACATTATCTTTCTCTGTTCCGTAACAATATATATATATATATATATATATATATATATATATATATATATATATATATATATATATATATATATATATATATATATATATATATATACTCAGTCGTGAAGGTAAAGTGTTACAGGTTAGGTTCAAAAGTTACAACCATAGACAAATTGTGTGGCACGGATAAGTTGCACTCTGAGCTCTCCCTATTGTTTACTTTGAAACCAACTTTGCATGCATGTGGAATATGTTGTGATTTCATACAACAGGCTTAGATATGAGGCCATATATTTAACCCTCAGTACTGCGTCGGTAGACTTTGGACCCTCATGGGAGCCGTGGTGCTGGCCAATTTTCGGAATTTTTTTTTTTGCCAGATAGGTTAGAAATTTGGAGAGAAAACATGGAAAGCAACCATAAAAGTACTCACAGAAACCTTCGATTTTGAGGTCGATTCTTCCTTAGCAGGCGGCTAACAAACTTCAGAGTAATGCCCGTAGACTTCACCGCCCGCTGACACCCCACACCGCGAGAGGCAGTGTAGCAATCTTTGCATGTTTTTTATCGGTAACTATGTTTTTCGAGCCAAGGGACACTCTTTTTGTTGGGTATATAGATGATATAGGAAGGGTCCCCAAGCATAAGTTATGTACCAGTCGAAATGGCCATAAATAATCACCTATCACCCTGTACCTCGTGCCTCAGACTGGCTCCTTTTATGCGCGGCAAGTTAAACTTGAGTAAGAGGGGCTGGAGAGAGAGGGGCCAGACAAAGAAGGAAAGGTGGGTGGGGGGACGAGCGGATGGTGCGGGGGTGGAGTGAGGAGAGGGGAGGAAGTGAATGAAATGCGGAAGTTGTGGCCATATAATTTGTCTATTTTTCTTTCATTCAGGGCATCATATAAAGGGGTTACCATTCCGTAGATAAAGCTGCATTACACCTTGTATAGCGGCGTCAGAAAACGAGCTTTAAATAGGTGGTGATATCAAGGACTGTCTCGTGAGAGAAATATACTGGACGTGGTATTAAACATTTGTACGGAGCTAGATATTTGTGTTTATCTGTGTATTTTGGACTTCAGACGCAGAATGGAATCTGGATGGCTTCTTGACTTCCGCGATGTTTGTGTAAGAAACGTCTTCTACCCGCATACATGTAATTAATTTTTGGAACTAAATATTAAATGCAATCCCTTTTGACATGGCTGTGTCCACAGTAAATATGATCACCCTCGCGGTATACACTCCTCTATACAGTTTCACCATCATGTAAATTCAATAATTATTTAATGTCATCTCTTATATGAGGCAAAAGGCTATTTATAAAAACTTGTACATAAAAGGTAAATAAATTTGATGTCTGTGCTCATGGGTGGATATAGTAACGGTATCTCTCATTACCTGTTAGAGGGAAAATGAAACAAAATCCTATCCAAACTCCCAAAACATATCTGTGTCAATGTTTTCACCGACACTAGTCAAGCCAAAGCAACCGGGAAAGCCTTAGTAAGTAGTCCAGTGGCCTCATGCCTTAAAAACCTCATGGGCGTAGGCTTCTGCGGCACCGTGGAGAAACAATGTTGTTGATGGTTTGCTGGTTTCTGTTGAACAGCTCCCACTCGTCTTTGGTGTGCTGGAGGAGCGGGGCCCGTATCCTCTCGTTCTCTGGCTTCCACGCATAAGGTGACTGCAATAGATTTATTGGAGCTAAAAGCGGGACATCGTCACGTGTGGTGTGTGTGTGTCTGTGTATATATATATATATATATATATATATATATAGAGAGATATATATATAGAGAGAGAGAGAGAGAGAGAGAGAGAGAGAGAGAGAGAGAGAGATACACCAACTTAAATGCGAGTGATAGCGACGGCTGCTACGCAACACCTCACCCTGAGGCTGCTAATTAAACACTAATGTCTGTTCCAGACGAACTCCAGTGACCAATATACAGTACGGCGATACGGTTCAGAATGGGCCGGGACCAAAGTTACCACAGTTAGTATTAAAGCAGATTTTATGATTAACAATTCGATATTTCATTTGGTTTGGATTGGTCATAATTTTACTAATTCATCATAATTGTCATAAAAGAAGGTCATATTATACCTAATATAATAGTAATTTTCTAACAGCGGGATATTTTAGATAATTTGCACAAAAAGTAGAACATTTTATCTCACATTTAAAATAGCGGGAAAGATGAAAAAAAAATAAATAAAAAGCGAAACTGGCCCACCTAAAGGCGCCAATGGTCTCCTTATCCACGTGTTGACAATCTGGGTCCAACTCAGTCTCGATGGCTCTGCACTAATAATGGCTGATTTGTCACGTCAGTATACTTCTCTCACGAGCCAGTCCTTGATGTCAAACACCTATCTAAAGCTTGTCATATCTGACGCCGCTATACAAGGTGTAATGAAGCTTTATCTACCGAATAGTAACTCCTTTATATGATGCCCTGAATGAAAGAAAATATACAAATTATAAAATGCCCACACCTTCGCATTTCATTCTCCCTCCCCTACCTTCCCCTCCCCTCCCCTCCCCCTCACTCAACACCCAAGCACCATCGCTCGTCCCCCCACCCAACTGCCCTTCTCTCTCTGGCCCATCTCCCTTCTCAACCCCCTCTTACCGCAGTGTGACTTGCCGTGCGTAAGGGAACCAGCCTGAGGCACGGGATACAGGAATATAGGTGATTATTTATGGCCATGACTGTACGTTGGCATACATTATGACAGCTTGAGTGAGCGAATTGGATTGCCCGTATAATGTTTCGTAATAGTCATCTTATTCTACGTTTCTGAGGTATAAAGTCTGTGCCCACACGTATTATACTGTACATTACATTTTGTTTTTCCACGTAACGTATAATTCTTTTTCATGGTTCTAGCACACTCTTTGGTGTGTTTTCTCTCTCACACTCAGCGCACTACTGTTTTCTTTTAATCACACGGCAAGTATATGTTCGCGCTGTGTCCTTTCTTTTCACTTAGTATATTTTCTCGCACACACACACACACACACACATACATATGTAACTTATTTTACTTCACTTACTATTTATATAATCACTAACGCTAGTTTCTTATCATATTACATTTACATTTATGAGAGATAATTCATCATTGCATATTATTTATAATTCCTATACATATCACTTGCGTCTTTTATCGCACGCACCACGTAGTCAGGAAGTGGAGTAGGGGTGTGGTATTCTTTGCAGCAGGGTGTGAGGCACAGCCGCACATCACACTCCACACACTGGTAACGCGTGTCCTTTCGCTGTGCGTTCTTGGCCGTACTGGTGCTGGTGTCGGCACGTGTGACACTTGCAGTGTTGGGGATTCTTCTTCTTTGCACCTGGCGCCGTCATTAACCCAGAAATAATGACGTTTGGTGAGAAGGGGATTTTCACCACCAGTTGAGTGCTTTCTAGGGGCATGGTGCCAATCAGCTCCCTGCACAGCTCCCTGATGAAGTCCTCGAAACTCTCGCTGGATCCTGTAATGTTGACGTGAAGGAGGTGAGCATTCAAAACTATTACATCCAGCAGGTGAAAGAACAGTTTCTTGTACTGCTTCACACACTCGACGCTCGATATCATTGCATTAGACTGGTCTACCTGACGCATACTAATACTGTAGATATGTTGAAGCAACCTCAGGCTTCCTAATGTGCACACGTTTTTCACTGCAGTAATCAATGGTCTTTGTGATATACATCAGGGGGTGATGAACTGTTGAAAGGAGGTTTATCTCGCAGTTGTAGTGCCAGGTAGTGGCGAGGATATTATTTGCCTGGAAAAACACAACCTCCTTCTTTTGCAGTTTCCTGCCCACCTGTACCATGTGCCGCCTGTTTTTTCACTGTACTACAGATACCAGTCTCTTGCTGCTGCAACATAGCAAGCAAGAAGCGGGCTAGTGTACCAGCTGTCCTGGTACAGGACGTGCCCAGGATGAAGGTACGGCTGCATCATATTGTCTTGACAACTGCACCCATTGGTGACAAACCGATGCGTCCTATATCTCTTTGTAATTTCCGTCTGTGCATCGGTGTACAGGACTATGTTCTGCACATACCCGTTCCTGCAGTCACACAGGACGAAAATTTTGAACCCAAAGGTGTGTCTTCTGCTTGAATATATTGCCTGAAGGCGATGTTCTCCCTCCATAACACGAGACTCTCCGTCTATGACCAGGTCTCCGTAGGGAGAGAAAGAGGATGAGAATCGCGCCCTCAGGTAGCAGTGGATGTGGCCAGGCTAGCGTTCGCTTTGGCACGGACGCATCTCCTCAACAAGCGCATGTGTGGTAGAGACATGGCCAGGCTAGCGTTCGCGCTGCAGTGACACATCCCCTTCACTCATGTGCATATGTTGCAGAGAGATGTGGAAAAGCTAGCGTTTACTCTGGCACTGACACATCCCTTCACTCACTTGGGATTTGTGGTGGGGTACAGAGGAGACATTTTTGATGTGGATATTAATCTGGGCAGACAAACTGAGCTCTTGAGCTTCAAGCTTTGGAATCACACTCCATGACGGAGATTTGCAACCTCCGATTTCAGTGATATTAACACCACAGTTAATCAGACATTAAAATTACAATTTATCGTGAAAGACAGGCATAATCTATGAAATTCGGTGATTGAGATGATAAGGGAGTATTTGTATTAGAATGTAACTCGGACAAGTGATACGTAACCTAGCTACTGTAAAAGTTCATCTTGTAGCGTCTGCATGATCATTATGGCACCAACAGTGAAATGCTACATATTTCGTGTAAGATATTCTGAGGTTGCATTATCTAAGAATTATTGCACAAAAAAAGTAACATTTATGTAGTTTCATACATTCAGTGTCAGTATTATATTTTTAGTGAAAAATACCTAACCGTAAAACAAGGGAAAATCAGTAAATGCACTGATAATGCAGACGTTTATAATCTGGCAAAATGTCACCGAGGCGCGTAATGCAGTATTTCAACAGAAGTGATCTGGAGCTCTTAACCTAACAGAAGTATAACTTTCATCTTTACTGTATTTTAACAGCAAACTGCTGTTTTAGGTAGAAACAGCATCATTCCCACGGTAAGTTTTTAAAATGCAGTAATACGTCATAAACATCGGATATAGATTATGCATCAACAGAAAATTTTTCTTCTGACGATGTCATCGAGATCATAGTTATTTTACATAACCTCGTCAAAACAATGAAAACCAAAATTAAACAAAGAGGTGTCGCTATTTCACCTTGATGTTGTAGTCTACCTCGGAATTACACATCATGAAGACATGCCGCCTTAAAATCAAGCCAGCATCATGTGAACTACCTTTTTTTTTTTTTTTTTTTTTTTTTTTTTTTTTTTTTTTTTTTTTTTTTTAGTCCCAAGATGTTTGATAATGCAAAGGTCAGTACAAGATTAATTATTGTTTTTTTTTTTTTTTTCCGGGACTTGTGCAGACATAGCAATTCCCAGTCGGCAATGTGGCATTAAAGTTCTATACGTGGACAATAAACATAGTTTTTTTTTTTTGTGAAGAAAGAAGGAAAACCAAAGGTCAGGAGCCCGCAAACCATTCCTTCCAAGAAAAAAAAAAAAAGAGCCAAATACAAGATCCGTTCATTTCTCAGAGATGCCTGGACACACTGCGTTTGAATGACTGGAGACTCATACGAAGTAAGAAATACAGATGGAGGGAGACAGTTGCAGAGCTGACCTATGTTGCATATAAATTAAGCGGACCGGAAGAAAAGGTTAATTCTTGCGTTAGAGAGTTGGGACATGAAAAGGGATGAGAGTTTGTTGCTAGACTGGTGCTATGCGCCAGTCATAGAGGTGAAAGAATGCAAGCAGACAGTTCAGGTAAGAGCAGTGACCATTGAAGTAGCGATAGAAAAGAAATATATAGCCAGTAACAGTGTGCTGCAAAGAGACAGAGGTTGGAGGGAGCCAGTGAGAGGAGGTGAGTTAATAGGTGAAAAACCTTTGCACTCCACCCTTTTGAGAAGAGCCTCCCTTAAATGACAGTTTTGTAATTTACACAGGGACGAATAAAACCCATGTGAGAAGTCAACAACTGTGCAGGGGAAAAGAAGGTAGGGAGTCGGTTTAGCACACCTAATCTCTTGGAAGCAGTTTTGAAAAGAGATGTAATATGATCTTATCCAAGATAAATCCTGAGAGAATGAAACCCCAAGTATGTTCAGTGATGATGCCAGAGTGAACTGGATATCATTAAACATTAGTGGGTACTCTTGTGGAAGATTCTGGTCGGGTTGATATATGTAAGAACTGAGTCTCTGATTCATTAAAAATAACAAAGTTCCTTTTACCCCAGTCAGAGATACGAGCTAAGTCAGACATTAGGTATGCCATTGCCTAATCCCGTGTTTGTTGAAGTAACTTCTGAGAGGGACGCTGGTGGCAACTGAATGCAAAGGTGAAGGATCAATTCATCAGCACATGAGTGGATAGGGTTAGAAGTACGGCTTAGACGGTCATTGATGAATAAAAAGAAGTGAGAGTTAGTGATAGGACAGAGCCCTGAGGAACACCACTACTGATAGATCTAGAAATGAAGAATGGTGGCCGCTTACAACAGTGGCCATAGAGTTTAATTCGTGAAATGAAGCTGTAGATGAAGGCAATAGATAGAAGGATAGAAGCCGCAAGAGGCGAAGTTTCTGGAAATTAAAGTTTAGAACGCCAGACTCGATCGAAAGCCTTTTGAGGTGTCAAATGCGGTATGTGCTTTCGCCAAAGTCCCGAAAGGAGGATGACCAGTAGTCTGAAAGGCAGGTGAGAAGATCACCAGTAGAGCATCCCTGATGGAACCCATACTGACGATCAGAAAGAAGGTTGTGATGGGAATGATGCTTTAAAATTTTTCTGTTAAGAATAGGCTCGAAAGCTTTTGGCACACAGGATGCCAAAGCAATTTTGGCGATAGTTAGAGGGCTGGGGTTTGGCCACCCTTCTTTTTTTGCAGAGACTGGCTGAATGAGAGCAAACTTCCAGCAAGAAGGAAAGGTACAAGTTGATAGACATAAGCGAAAGAGTTTACCTAGGCAGGGTGTGGCGACAGAAGCGCAGTTCTTGAGGACAACAGTAGGGACCCTCATGAGACCCATATGACTCATTACACTGAGGCCAATGATGGCAGAAAATACATCAGTTGAAGAAATTCCGATGCCAGCATAAGGAAGTCAGAGGGGCAAGTGATGGAGGAACAGCACTGGAATCGTCAGTTGCTGGAATTGGGAGGAGAAAGTCCATGTGAAGAGATCTGCTTGATCAGCAGAGGAAGAAGCCTTCAGAGCCATCAGAGTAGAAAGGAGGCAGAAAGGATGATGGGGGCAAAGTTATTAAAAAAAGCTTTTGGCAATGTGCCACAAGGAGCTGGAGGAATTCGAGTTGGATAGTTGAGAATATTTAGTATGGATGAAATTATTTTTAGCAGAGCTAGAACAGACTTAGGCACGAGTCTTGGAAGAAACATAAAAGAAATGTGGATCTTAGGATGGCCATTCCTACCTTTTACAGGGGCCTTCTCCTTGCCTGTGGACAGTATTGAAACAAGCAAGATTGAACCAAGTAAGTTTTCTTTGCATTAGTCAAAGGAGGTGAGAAAGGAACAGTGTTGGCTTTCATGCCCGAGAGAATAACCTTCATAATGCACATGCCACACTCAGATGGCTCCTGGTCTCAGAATCAATAATCATTCCAGGAAAAGTAAAGACACTGCCTGAGGGCCTCCCAATCAGCAGCTCCAAAGTGCCACAAACTGATGTTTCTTTTGAGGGTCCTACAGGTCATCTTGGAGAGATATAACAGGTTAAGGTAATAAGATTGTGATTGGAGGAGCCCAACGGTGAAGAAAGATTAACAGCATAAGCAGAAGGATTAGTTGTATGGAAGACAGTCAAGTATGTTGGAACTCTCTACATGGCGGTCTGGGATATGGATAGGTTATTGTACAAGCTGCACTAGGTCATTAAGGATATAAAAGGGTAGGCTTGTTCACCAGGTGGATCAGTGAAAGGAGAAGAGAGCCAAAGGTTAGGCTAAATATACAAGTTATAATAATCATCTTCAATGGAATGTTTTGGAATTGTGTGGGAAATTATATAGAAATCATTGGCATGAGTTTGACATTAGACTGTTGTGCATCCACTCATCATGTTTTAGTGTGAGTTATAGATGCTACATTGATGAAAGTGTTTAATATCAGATTACTTACTGAGGTCAAAGGATTTGTCCCTTGCACTGTGATGTTGTTATTTGATACACCCAGTAATACAGTACTATGAAGTGCATTTTGACACATAATATAACAGCTTCAATAGTTCATCAGAATGTGAAAGTAAATTCGAATCAGGGTTCACTCAGGTGTAGTAATCTCAAAGCCCAACTTGAATCGCCCAGTTGTAGAAAATGAGATGGGTGTTACCACACGAAATGCGGAGGGCTATGGCTAAGAGGTATCACTTCTTTTATGAGAGACTGTACATCATCCAATCCACCTTGAACACCTGTTTCATGGTATGTACTTCATCCATGCTTTTTAGGGGTTAGCTAGTGGGGTACCCGGTATTGCTCAAGTAAAACCCTATGATCATGTGGTACCAAATCTTTTGATGGCCACTCCTTGTGTAAGGAGACCATCGTGTTCTATTTTGTCCTTGGGCCCATTTCCTCAGGGTTATATTCTCCATGGACCTATTCCTACCATGGGGCTATTTTCCTACCACCCACCTACCCACCAAACCTGCCCACCAGTCCCTCTACCCACCTGACCCGTTGTAGCTAAACTATGGTTATAAAAGTAAACAATTCAACAGTATTATTGGTTAACATCTTTCCCACAATGTCGACTTGAGTGTTTCTGATTAATTATAATCTAGGACTCATCAGAGGAGCCACTTTGGCTTTATTTTGTACACGTTTAAAACGTTTAAGTTTGTCGTAAGAAGGTACACCTGTCAGAGCTGTTAAAAAGAGTTCTGTATGCATCTCCCTTTGATTTACATAGACAGACAGGCAGACAAACTCTCTCTCTCTCTCTCTCTCTCTCTCTCTCTCTCTGCAGATATTTGAAACTTCATGGAAAATGCCCAGCCGCATTTACCCCACTACTGTATATAACAACACATCAGTTGATTAACAAGGTCTTTGCAACCGGAGGCCGATTCCACTGGTTTTTTCGGGCATTCTTAAAGATAATGCGTATTCTAGGTAGTACGTTGATTCAAAAAACCATTGCACTGTCATGAACTGTTCAAGCTTTTTAGAAGGTAAAAATAAACAGATAAACAGCATGGGAATTTTAGTAGCAGTCGTAGATGGAAGCAAGTAGTAGGTGAGGGGCAAGCATCTGTACCCTGAGACAATAAGTAAAGAACTAGAACCCCAATTCTTAATCTCTGTGTAAATCCAAGCTTGTAGTCAATATAAGTAACGAAAACCTACGACAAAGGAAGAAAAAAAAAAAAAAAGAGGAGAAGAGAGAAATAGAAACCAAGAGAGAGTGAGAGCAAATACAAAAAATATTAGGACATACCATCATAAAAAAAAAAAAAAATTATAATCCACACACTCATCATGTCAATTGCAGAATTAATATTCTATCAATACACTTTGCAGATGAGTTTGTAAACTAAGCATTGCCATTGGTGTAGATGAATGTATTTCATCAGCAGTGGTACCATAGCGAGGTGTGTCCTTGGGAAGTCAACAATCAATCCTTGACAGCCAGCCAGCATGGAGGAAGTGGTGATGACCATCGCCATCATTATGGATACCACATGCGTTATGTCCACCACTGTGTTCTTCCAATGCCATGGGTGTGTCCACTACTGTGGCTACTGAGGAACCAATGACAGAGGACAGTGATGCTCCTGATGGCGGCTGGGGCTGGGTCAAAGTTACCACTGCTGCTTTTACTTTCATGGTAAGGATTTGAAATGTTGTTATTATATGCTTTTCACACCCTATTCCCTCTTTATATTCACTCACAATCTCATTCTCTCATATGCAGATGACAGTACTTCATAGCTCCTTTACACTTAATCCAAATTCACACACAAAGTTTGATTTTGCTGAGAAGCAGGGTTTACCAGATAGGAAGTACAGGAAGGTTCTTAGTACTTCTCGTATTTTTTCAAAGTTACGAGTCAGAGTTGCCAGTTAGCCTGCTATTTATGGGTGGAGGTATTTTGTAAAGTTATGCACCTTCACTTTATGCTCTTTTCCTCTGTAATGTTTTATTTATGTGACTGTTAACTTTTGTTATTTCAGTTTTTATGCTAAATAATTTAGAGTCTTATGGGATGCAAGAACATTCCTGGGTTACTATGAGTGTCTCTGAGTGGTGACTGTTCCTCCTTTTGAGAATGTGGTGGAGCTTTGGAGAAGCAGGGAGGGTTATATAGGAGGCAGAAATGCCTAGGGGAGTCAGTTTCCTTTCGAATGAAAGTGTCAGTGCAGTTCATTGTCAACTGAAGTGTTGGTGCTGCTCAGTGAATAGCTCTGGCATTTTTGAAAACAGTGAAGTGTAGCTGGCAAGCTCTTTAGTGTACTCATCATGAATAAAGACCGCAAAACTGAGAAGCTCAATGTTTACTTACTTCGCCTGAGCCGATCGTGTTGTTAGACAACCGAAAGGCTGACCACAGGAAGAACAATTCACGGGCAACGCGGCTCTCCTATACTGGACTACCGTTTCTTGGCGCCTGTGATAGTGTCGAACTGGAACGTAACCATTCATATTTAACTCGCAGCTCAGCACAATAATCTGTCAACGATGATTTATCTAGGATGACTGAATGAGTGACAAAAATAACATTGTCCCATTTTAATACTAGGGAAACCAAATATATCCATTTTACTGAGAGAGCAGATACTGCCTGATTCCTGCTTCTTACTTTCAATGCAATCAATATCCCTCTCACTAATGTATTGAAATTCTTGGTGTTTCTCTTAAAGTTGTACCCCTTCTTGGACCTCTCACATTACGAGTAGATCACTTGCTACAATCGCCTCCCCAGAGAACTTGAATAATTGTATAGAATCCGTAACTTCTTCAATGACCAGCAGTTAGTTATAATTTCATAAGAGTCATGTGGGCGCTTGGTTTGAATATTACTCACTGTCATAGAGTGGATGACATGATATGTTTGCATCTTAAAACAACTGGACAATATTCACATAAGAAAGCCAGTACAACACAATCACTCAGTAATTTACAAAGGAACTACCTCCCTTGAAAGTAAGTAGAATTGCTGCCTCCTCTTGCATTATTTTACGGATACTTTTATGGTGCATGCTTAGATGAAGGCGGACCTCTCGTGCCACATCTCCAAGTATTTTCTCGTCCCACAGGAGGCAGAGTTCTTGTATTTTCCGAACCAGCTTCTCGTTGGAATTCCCTTCCCCAGATTAGTTCCCCCAAACTTCAACCTACGACAGTTCTAGTGCAACTGTTACAGATTTTTTTTTTTTTTTTTACTGAACAGTGGACATCTCTATTCTGGTGTATGGATTTTTTTTCTGTATTTAATTTGACTTTCCTTCCTGCGTTCTTGTGTAAAAAAAAATAAAATAAACAAATAAGTCTAAATAATGCAGTCTTGACCTTTGTCAACTTCAGCTGCAGTGTACAAATAACGTTATTTTCAAATGATAGTGCTGCCCCCTGAATTCCACTAATTCCAGCTTAACTCCATTCCTCTCGCACGTCTCTCACCCTCCCAGATGTTCAGACAAATGATTCAGAATCTCATCCACAGTTTTCTTCCCTCTTTTCCTTGGACCTTTTCTTTCTCTCAGTCTCTATCCTCGATCTGTACGAGTATACACTGTAATAATCTCTCATCCTCCATTCTCTTCAGACAGCCACAATTCAACACACCCTGGGCAACACTTTCTCAACATACTGTATCTACTTCCACACATCTCTCTTATTGTACCATATTTTACTCTGACTTATCTGTTCCAAATGTGAACCAAAGTTAGGTTTGCTGCAGCACCTTCTGCTCTTATCCAGTCCTAGCATTAACGTCCATAGAAATTGCCAGTACCACTATGCCTCTTCACATGTAACAATCTTCGCTGGACCAGACACTGATCTCTCCTCCTACGTGTTCCTTGATGTCCCAGTACCTTGTCCTCTTCTCTCTCTCTGGTATGCCATACTTTAGGCCCCTGAAATTAATTTGTTGCTATATCGACCTTCAAACATCTAGAACATTCTACTTACTTCAGGTTTTCCATGTTTAGGTTTATTCACATAATACCATACTCTGTCTCCCTGCTGCATTTCTTCAATGTTGCTTTTTATCACATTAACTTTTCAGCACTGTTTCCTCATCTTAGTGACTGTTTCAAACTAGAGCACCAACTGCTGAATTTTTCCTTTCTGAATCTGCAACTTCAAAGTTGAGCTGTCGTCATTATACAAACAAATGGATTTGCTACCGTCTCCCCTTTTCTCTTAAACTTGCCTCCTACCCAGTTCCCCTGCATCTACTCATGCACATCAGCCCGTTCAGTAAAACAGACCGAGCAGCACCTGAAAGCCTCACACACCTCTGATCCATTTTCATCTTTACCTTACATATTCCTCCTTCTTACTTCTCATTCGTTACATTTATGCCTTAATTATTTGATAATCTGGAACCAACTGGCACTGGTCTACCTAAACGAAGTAATCATTGTCGGCTTCTGCATGTTCACCCACTGATTTTCCAAAGCCTGTAGAGTATACGAATAATATAATTTAACAACAGACAGCATATATCTTTACCAATATTTTCACAAGATCAATAATAGGGCAGAACATATGAATATTGTCAATAAATATTGACTATGTGATGGCTAGTAACAATACCCTAGTTTTGGCAAATGCAGCGATGTTACTTCAGCAAGTTGACATGTCTCCATATCAATACCCAAAATATCCTGTATGTGCAACACGCATAGCAATCCCTACAGATGTCTACCTTAGGCGTAAGGTGCTGAGGCCCAAGCTTCAATTGTCGTGACCCCTTGAAGCTTGCAACCACATTTCTCTACCGTGGTATACTTGTTTACGCATAATAGTTTGTCACATTTGTTTTATGCACCTCTTTTTGTCCTTTGTGAGGCAATTAAAACAATAATAAAAGTTCCAGTTCTTCATAGTTTTTCCACAAATAAGGCATCGGTGTCCAGCATTTGGAGCCATTTATTTGTAATTGCCACGCCCCCTCGCGTCTCGGCCTGTCAACATAAGTAAACAAACAGACGACGCACCAGCAATCGCAATACTATCTGTTGACTAATAGCTCGGTACACTTGTCTCGTGTTTGCCTGTGGGAGTATTACACACTCCGTGCTTTTTTCTCTCCTCCGTGCTCCTAATCCTCCAGGGAATTTACAGTACTTTTCCCCCAGGCCAATCTGCACACATCTTATGTATCCATTCTACTACTATCTCTTCCTCCAGATTCGTTATTTCACTACACGGCTTTCCTATCTTGACTTTCTTCCTTTCTACTGTGATATAAATCAAATTCCTTTAATTTGGTAAGGCGTCTGATGGTTTGGAAAGCCTGTTGGTTCGGAATTTTTACTCCACGCTAACAAGGGGGAAAAATGACGGTCTGGTTTATTCAAACTGTCCATTTTTCGTACTTCACATTGCCACTGATGATAGCCCTGACTGCAGTCTGCCATTGTACAGTCAGAAAAGTTCAGGCATTACCCACCTCCTGGAAGTGCACTGAGGGATGTGGGAGACAGGCGAATGGGAAGCGACAGCCAGACGTCAAGCGTCTGGTGAACAGTGAGTGTGAGAGAGGGGGAGGCGGGGGATTGGGGGCAGAGGAAGGTTTAGTGATAAATTGGGAATCAAGTGTAGGTCTGCAGTAAATGATTGGGACGGTGTGTTTGAGTTACTTTTAGTAAGGGTAGATGACAATATGATGCCAACATTTTATAAGAAGCTAATTCTGTTAATTGTCTATAGAGTTAGTGTTGTTATGAAATTTCATGGAAGTTTGTTAGGTTCGGACAGAGGTTCCCCCCTCTAACATGAGACGTTTCCCCAGGAGATATTCGTAACGATATAACATATAGCACTTATATTCTTGGTGTTGACTTGAAAACAAAACCACTATATTATCTGGGTCTGTCTGTCTATCTATCTATCAATATATATATATATATATATATATATATATATATATATATATATATATATATATATATATATATATATATATATATATATATATATATATATATATATATATATATATATATATATATATATATATATATATATATATATATATTCTTATTTGTTTATTTATTTATCTCTGTCATTGCACCAAAAAAACATCCGCCTACAAACATTTCCACTGGTATTCTGGTAATTATTCATCTCGAACGTAGAGGCTTCGGTAGTGTGTAATAATAATAATAATAAAAAATCTATATGAACGATTAACAGATTTTTCGTTTTTCCTCTAGACAGAATGACAAGAATTTCTAATTGTAAGATCAGTCTCTGTACCATCATTCCAATCGATCATTAAAATCCGAAAGGCATATAAGCATACTCTTACCAGTAAACATATATTGATAATGTGACGTGATCAATCCTCCAAACCCCCACCCCCGGCCACACCATCCCTCCCACTCACAGTTACACAGAGAGATGGGGTGTGGTTGCTGCTTCGTGACTCTTCGCCTGACCACCAATGCTCCGAACAGTGGGTAATGCGGAACTTTCCCTGACTGTACCTCTCCCAGTGTGGACACGCTCGGAATTTTCGCGGAGCCCGCGTACCGGGACTCTCGATGGCTCCCACAACCCCACCAAGGTTACAGGAAAGAAGTGAATAAAATAAGTGCCAGCCTGATAAGGTGCAAGGAAGTTACTGTGCAAGGGAAACATTGTTTGGCCATTGTAATTGTGCTGTATACACAGGTGGAGTAATGGTACTGTAATCAGCTTTCCTATGGCCCTTAGGATTAACCCTTTGATTATTTATTATTGCTTATGCCTTGAATTCTAATCTGCTGCAGTACACTTGCAACACACCTACATCTGGTCCCCCACTACACTTTTGATGTGGTAATGATGGAAAGACACACAATCTGAATCACTGGAATATTTCGGAATTGACTTTTACGAGAGATCGGGATTTCACAGGGCCCGTCCATCATCGTCTCAGAATTCTCCCCTCAACTCGGGACCTCACCTCCGTATTCCTTAGTAAAAGACTTGTATATACTGTATATATATATATATATATATATATATATATATATATATATATATATATATATATATATATATATTTTTATTTTTACATTTATCAAGACCCAGCAATCCACATACATACGTGAGATATTATTTTATATATATATTATCTATTCAATTATTCTATCTATCTATCTATCTATTCACTATATATATATATATATATATATATATATATATATATATATATATATATATTTAATTATAGTCATACTCCTCGTGTTCGTTCTCTCTTAATTTGTTATGATAGAAGCCCACTTAATAATTTGCTCCTCCTCTGGAAAGAAATTTTTTTATCACCCAGAAATGCCATGGAATTCAAGAAAAATGACGTAGACATGCAGATAAATGCATGCAGATAAATGCCGTGCTCAGGTCAAGTCTGCTCTAAAGATCCTGCAAATTCCTTGACACTGATTCACACCAACTGACATCGAAAATACCTCGGTGTATACGGATTTTCGCAAGGTACACATTATCTTAATACTACTTGCACCACCAATTACTTTTGTTTGTCACTGTTTAAATAGTGCACTGATATAGCGATTACGTCTCATACAGTCACTCACTACAAGAAGAGAAGCGGAAATTTATATAAAATGAAAATGTTTGATACTCGCAAAATTTTTGGTCACGACCAAGAGCGATCTGAGTAACACTCCGCCACATAATAGCACGGATTATTTGTAAATATAAATATTCCATTCTATAGTCTATGTGGGAGCAATATGCTTAATGCACCTTTTCCCGTGTCAGATAAAGGCTGAGTGTGACTTGCCAGTGGGAGAAGGGGGGGATTCAGGTTGTTTTCATCGACTCTGTAAGTCGGTCAGAATTTGGAGACTGTATATGGCTTTGTAATCTCGGGTTTTCTTGTAATAATCAGACATCCTCAACCGATCGGAAGTAGTTCACTTTAGGAGGTTATATCTGTTCCTGTCTGCCCGTGAGAGTTTGTTTCAAGTGTTGATGAAACTGACTTCATATCAAGGAAATAAAGGAGGATTCTCATACGAGTGGTTGACATGCTCCGCCCCACTTAGCCATATTTACAAGTGTTCATGGGCCCTTCGGGCCCCTCGCACTTGGGCCTCCTGCGGAGAACTCTCGTGCTGCTGTAATATGTTTTGAATTCATACGTGTGGGCAAAAATTCTATGGAGATCCTATGCCGGGCGCCTGGAACTGGCGTTTTTTGGTCAAAATGCTGATCGCTCATTAAATATAATAAAAGGTTTTCAATCGTGATGGGACCAAGTTTTTTTCACTTCCAGCGAATTGTTTGCGATTTTTGTGCCAATTTTGGTGCGATTTGAATGTGTGGTTTCGGCTGCAAACATACACACACACACACACAATACCACACACACACACACACACACACAATATATTACGGCTACTGCTATAGTATATTAGATAGAGAAAGGACTGCTTTTTAGAATATATGATGTTGCTCTAACACATCTCTGGCATGGCACTGGAATTTTTTTTTTATATAAATTTTTTTGTCGTCATATATTCCTTGATGAAGGTTACAAGAATGAAAAGAATGTTTGAAATATGCCTAAAAATGGGAGAAAATAATGCAAAACACTATATCCTCCACTACTTGACTTTCTGAATTCGTTCGTTCGTTCGTTTAAAGATTTCCTGCACATATAGTGCAGGCCAGGCTATTACATTAGCCCGGAAATAAGTGCGGCATGAGCTGGTTAAAAAATAGAAAGGGGGGAGGACAGGACCTGGGGATTGCTCTAAGCAAACACGTCCTTAAATCTCCTCGGCTGGCTTTGTGGTGTGTGAGGATCATTAATCTTCAAAAGAGAAATGGTACTGCTCATCATGATCTGTCTCCAGCGCATAATAAAGAATCAGTTATAAATTATTGTTCCAAGCGTAATTTATATGAAATTAAAACCAGTTACATAATGCCATGGGACAATCTCTGATATAAGGAGGAAGGGAGGAGGAAGAGAAGAGAGGAGGAAGAGCAAAGACGGGAAAGTAGGAAGGAGGATGAGGGGGCAGGGAGGTAGGGCAGCGTGTATCTGCCCTGGGTGATGCAAAATAATGTCATGTTGCATATCAAGGTTCAAGTATGACCATGTGATCCAGTGTTTGTTATTAAAATTTGTGAGCAATTGTTTAGCTATAAAGTCTCGGGCATCCAGAGGAGCGGCGGGTTAAGAGCATATTTGTCAATGGTATTATTAAGCAAATAAACATCCAACATTTTAGCTAATTGGAGAACCACGGTACTGGAGCTGTTTAGGTGATTATATTTCCTTTTACACTTCTATCAACTCCGTGAATATAATATCTATTTGTTGCCAAATACCTTAATCCAGTAAGGGTTCACCAGAAACAAACCGCCTCCATGTCGCCTTGTTCTCTACCATTTGGCAGCTATGTTTCCAACTCACACCCCTCTTTCTCATATAGCACTCCGTTCATCCATCACATCCTTGGTCTCCCCCTCCTCCCCTCCTCCCCCACCCACATCCTCACATACACTAATCCAGCCAGTCTCTCATTCTCCATCCTCTCCGTTCTGTCAAAATAAATAAACATGTGATTGGTCCATTTCAGTTTTCTGTCAGCCATCCCGTACTTCAGTTTTGGGATCCTATTCTCAGGCTTCCTGTTGGAGATGGGGACTTTGTCGACTGTGATGGCGTGGATCTTTAACCTGGGGAATGGTAATATCGTGCTGCTTCACGTTCATGATTTGAGCCCGCTGGTGTGACGAGTTTGGCTGGAAGAATATGTGCATTTGTGTGCAGCTTGGTGTTTGGCGCTGGCACCATCATGTGCGCCTTCGCCACCTCAGCTGGCTTCCTCCCTATTCTCCTTTTCTGTACTGATGTGTATGTATAATCCTAATTATGCAGTTATTATGCTTCGAAACGTTAGCCATAATTTTTAAAATGTTGGTGCCAGGTTTCTCTCTCTCTCTCTCTCTCTCTCTCTCTCTCTCTCTCTCTCTCTCTCTCTCTCTCTCTCAACAGTGAAAGTGACAGACCAAAGGGATTTTCCCCTGTAATTCCAGGAAATCATTTCACATGCCGTGGGTGGTGACCATATAACCAGATGATGCCTTGTGGCCAATTTGTAGTGGGGTTACGATACTTCAACCGGATGGGATCCTGTAAGGGTTTCCATCTAAGGAATGCCACTTGGGGGCAAGTGAGGCTGGTCATCCTCCTTAAATGTCGAAACTTAGTAGCCAATCCCCCACGGTCTCTATATAAGCATGTGTGTGTGTGTGTGTGTGTATATATATATATATATATATATATATATATATATATATATATATATATATATATATATATATATTAGGAGTGGTCCTTAATTTTGAAGTTGTAGATTTTTTTGCTACAGCCACCCCTCCCGTTTGTTCCTCTTGGTACAAAAACCCTTCATGTAAAATTTCAGTCTTCCAATGTCGTATTTACTGGTGCCCCAAAGGCCCAGAAATTCACCCACATCTGTGCCATCTCATGGCCCACTACCGCCCTGGCGCACCTTGGTCCTCTTGCAGTTTAAGTATTAGCCCCTCGTTGAGGTGATGTCTTGGAAACAGATCCGCCACTCACTGTTGCCTAGACTGAGAGGTTGTGGTTGTCTTTTGAGTGATCTGGGAATCACTGAAAATGAGCCTGTTTGAGCTGGAACAGGTATTGCCACTGCTCCTCGTCTTTGGTGATGACAGGGAGTACAGCTCTTTGTTCAAGATGCGAGACTGTTCATGACTTTCAGTGACTGGACGCATTGTTTTACAGCTTTTTTGTACTCATCTCATTTCAGCCCACGCAGATGGGTCGACATCTAGGAACCCATTGGAGGAGCCATGGAAGAACGAAGAGCAGTGCAAGTGGTGCTCGTTACAAAAGCGTTAAGAGATGCTCTGGACCACACGAAGCCACTCAGCAGCCACAATGCTGTCCACATCTTAGCTGCTGCAGCATCTGTGTATGGCAAGGATCCTTTAATTATGGCTTTCAACCGGCCAGAGCATCTGGATGGAGAGCAAATCAAGGCTTGTGGCGAACAGGCGGTAGCTCTGCACCCACCCTTTCAAGCATGGTGATTCACTGGGGCAGTAAGTTGGTTGCTGATGAAACCTGGCCAAGAAAAGTTCAAATATTTACCTCATCGTGGTGTCTGGAGAGAGAATTGTGAAGCTGCTGAACGTCCCGCCAAACCTGTATTCCAGGAACAGGAGCTTGCATGGTGGAGGCAACCTTCGCTACCCTGCAAGAATGGGACCTGGTGAATTTGGTGACCAACATGACCTTTGACATAACTGCTAGCAACACCTGGAATTCGCTCTGCAAGCAGCACGGTAGTGACATCATCATCCAGTAATACACTGTTGTGGGCGAGGAGTCATCACCTTCTGTCATCTTCAACTCACTGCCCAACAGCCACGGGATAATTACTGGGAGTTGGTCTAAGCTTACAGTGATCATTTTAGTGGAGTTCCTCCTTGTGGCTTCCACATTTTGTGGCCTGTTACGCTATTCCACACTTCCTGTTAGATAGGACAAAATCATCTACTCAGCTCATGGTTTACCTCTTCCCCAGGCAGTTGAAGCTCACTGTGCAGAAGCTTGGCCACATTCGTGTGGTTTGTCATATTTGCCGTCATGATTTACGTCCCAAACTGGTTCACGGCACCACTTGCCACATCTGCTTCTCTGAACGACCTCAGGTTTTCACTTCAAGACATCCTGGACTAAACCCATTGACTTGTGGACTTCTCATCCACTGCTGTGAAGGTCTCGCAGTTCCTCATCGCTGATACCTCTCTGAGTGAGCTGGATGTGGCTTTTGGCATTCTTTGACGAACTCCCTCGACTTGGAAACGAAGAGGGTCATGGTCACAGCTCTGGAGAACAAGAAGAATGGTGAGCTTGAGAAGAGGAAAGGACTCAGGTGTTGTATATGGCTGTCGGACTTTGGAGTGAAGAACCTCTCTGATTTCGTAACGAGCACTACTCGCTTTGCCCTCCGTTCTTCCTTGACTTCTTCCAATAGCTTCCTGGATGTCGACCCATCTGCATGGGTTTAATGAGATGAGTACAAGGAAAGCTAAGCATTGCATCCAGTCACTGAAAGTCACGAACAACCTCCGCTTGAGTAAGAGAGTTGCGCTCCCTGTCATTACCAACGATGAGGAGCAGTGGCAATTCCCACTCCGGCTCATACAGGCTTATTGCTCCAGTGGATTCCCAGACACTCAAGTGGAACCATGACCTCTCAAACTAGGCAACAATAAGTGGGGGATCTGTTCCTAAGACATCACCTGAACTAGGGGCTAATACTTACACTCTAAGGGGTACCTAGGTGCGCCAGCAGGAATATTAAGCCCCAGATGGCACAGAGTGTGAACTTCTGGGACCAGGCACCAGTAAACAGAACAGTGGAAGACTCAAATTTTACATGGAGTGGTTTTTGTATCAAGAGAAACACAAAGTGAGGTGTGGCTCGTAAACAATCTACAGCTTCGAAAATAAGGACCACCCTAATATATATATATATATATATATATATATATATATATATCCAGGGGCAGGATCCCACTGCTACCTGGCGGGTCCCCGGGTGGCGGATAGGGGAAGGCCTTGTAGATATACAAGGGGTAGCCTTCTTACACGGGCGCGGACACGTGGGGACCCCCTCATATATATAAGGGCTCCACCGAATATAACGAATAAGGTGGCAGAAGCAATTACATCTCACCCAGAAACTATGTAGCAGGGAGGTGATGATGTTATTTGCCACAATGCCTCCCAACCAAACATGAGTTATATTGCAAAGTATTTGACGGCGCGTTCCTGTTGAATCATCGTCTATTAAAGGTCCAACCGCACTGTATTCCTGTGCTTATGGGCAGTGTGCCACTGAAAGTGAGTGCAGCAATGTGTTGACAAGATAGAGACTGGGATATTAAACACTGCTTAAATCCATGAAGATCTATGCATACAATGTAAAGAAGCCTCTCTGAAGATTACCTAAACTTGATAACTTAATAGCTGAACTGGAAATACATTAGTTGGGAGTATTGTAGGTTTGAGTGAGACCCACAGAGAAAAGAAGAAAAAGTAATTCAGCTAAATGGGGCACAGTGGCCACCTATTTTTACCACAGAGGAAGGGAAAATGAAAGAGTTAGTGAGTGCAGGATTTTCTAATTAACAGAAATCTTCCCAGACAACATTGTTAAATTCAGCAGTGCATCTCCGACAGAGCAGCAGTGGTTGTAATCAGACTGTGCAAAAAATATACCCTAGAAAGTGATACAGTTAGTATATGCACCAACTTCTCAGAGCTCAGATAGAAGAAATCTGAAACATTCTTACGATCACATATCCGAGATTATGGAAGAAGAAAAAGACCACCTATACTATACTTATAGGAGACTTCAATGGAAAAGTTAGAAAATCAAAAAATCCGGAGAAGCATGTATGGGAAAATTTGGAGTGGGAGAAAGGAACGAGGGAGAGAATGTTGGTAAACTTTTGCAGAAATCGTTTACAATCATGAGAATAATGACCACATTCTTTTCACAAAAGAACAGGGAGAAAGTTGGACCTGGACAAGTTTCCAAATGGAAGAAACAAAGAATGAAATCGACTTCATTATAGCAAATAAGAATAACACAATCACAAATGTCACAGTTGTCAACAAAGTAAAAATTGGAAGTGACCATAGAATGGTGGGTTGCACAGCAAGATTCAATTTCAAAAGTGAAAGAAAGATGATTAAAGACAAAAAGATGTGCCGAATGAAAGTCAGCGAAAACAAAGCAGCTTTTCAGTTGGAAATAAGGAACAGATTTCAAATCTCAGTAATTTCTGAATGTGATATTGATGAGCTGAATGACAAACTAACAAAAAGTGCTAAAAGAATCAGCGGAGGTAGTAGGAAAACCTAATACAATCAAAGCCAAGAAGTATTCGGAGAAAGACACTTGAGCTTATGAAAAAAAGAAAGGTAATGAAAGTAAAAACAGAAAGCATGAAATAGAACGAGCGGAATTAAACAAGCTTATCAACAAAAGACAAAGAGAAGAAAAAAGAAAAGAGAAACATGGATCAAAACAAAAGAAACCATCAAAAAAGGGGAAAAAGTCTGAAACAGGTCCGAAATAAAATGGCACTTGAGAAAGCAAACAAATTACGGTCACTAAAAGAGCAAAAACGGTGAAGCCATTAAATGCAGAGATATGATGCTCGAAGAGAGTTGAAGAATTTTACAAAAAACTGTATGCATCAAAAGACAGTAGTACCAATAGCTAACTTTTCTGTTGACACAAGTGAAATACTTGAGGTAACACCAGATAGAAGTAAATATTTCTCTAAAAAAATATGAAAAGAGGGGAAGGCTCCGGGAGAAGATAGAATAGTAGCAGATTTACTGTTGGATGCAGGAGCAGAGGTACAAAATAGGCTTTGCTCACTTATTTACCCAATGTATAAAACAGAAGAAAAATTCCCAAAACATGGTGTAATGCAATTGTTTAATTCTACTCTTATATAAAAGGCGACTCAAAAAGCACCTTAGTAACTATAGACCCATTAGCTTGCTATCAGTCATTTACAAACTTTTCACTAAAGTCCTTACAAACAGAATAGCTACAAATTTGGAGGAAGAAACCAACCTCGTAGAACAGGCAGAATTCCGAAGCGGGTACTCGACTACTGATCATTCTGCACACAATGAATCAGCTAATTGAAGTTAACTACAGAATATAATAAACCACTGTGCTTAGGTTTTGTTGATTACGAAAAGGCTTTCGACTCAGTGGGAACACATAGCAATTATAAATTCATTGCGAGAACAAGGAGTGAATGAGAACATCGTAAAACTGCTCGAAAACATAGCATTTGTAGGGAGGGAATCTGCTACAGTTAAATTACATAAGGAGGTCAGAGAAAATTAAGATCGAGAGCAGGTGCGTGCGTCAGGGACATAAAATTTCACCAAAGTTATTTACAGCATGCCCTAGAAAGTATTTTCAGAAAGCTAGACTGGGAAAACAAAAAGGGAGTAAACATAGATGGAGAAAAAGCTAAACCCCATTTAAGATTTTGCAGATGACACCACACATCTGTCCTAATCTCCAGAAAAAGCAGAGAACAGTTGCAAAGAAATGTTAAATGAGCCTGAACAGAGAAAGTCTCAAAGTAGGGCTAAAGATGAATCGGAGTTTAAAACTAAAGTAATGTTTTTAATCTCAAACACTCAAAAAAGAGAGCCATAAGAATAAGTGGAGAAATTCTTGAAGAATTTGAGGAGTACAATTACCTGGGCCATCAATACTAAAATTAACGAAAGATAATGAAGTAGCGAAATAAAAGAGACGCATTACAATTGGATGTGAAAGCTTTCGGTAAACATAGAGACATTGCAGTGAAAAATAACTCTGCCAGTTATATGAAACGAAAAGTATTTATAACGAAATGTATAATTTCAGCTATGCACGTATGGTTGTGAGACTTGAAACCCCGGCGAAAACCCAAAATCGATGGAAAATAAATTAATTCGTTCTCAAAGAGCAACTGGGAAAGCTGTCAATATTGGGAATATCTTTAAGAGACAGGGAATCTTAGATCAGCTTTGGGTGAGAGTGGCAGACTAAAGTCCCAAAGATATTATAGAAGTTATAAAAGAACAGAAATGGAGGTGGGCAGGCCATGTAGCAAGAACAATGGGACAATCGATGGAGCAAGAGGTTGACTGACTGGACACCATCCGAGACTGAGTAAGCGTATGCAAGAAAAGAGGCCAGACAGGAGGTGCAGAGATGAGATAGAGAAATTTGCAGGTGAAAACGTAGCAAAGATTGGCTCAGTCAAGTAGAATTCGTGGAGAAAGTTTGGGGGAGGCCTTTGTTCAGTTAAGTGGACCTTTGTAATGGCATGCTGCTGATGATGACATATATATATATATATATATATATATATATATATATATATATATATATATATATATATATATATATATATATATATGTATATATATGTACATATATATATATATCATCATATTGCTTTGAACTTTTTCAGTGTCTCAGTTACACGGAGAGTAGGTTATATGCTCTCCAGTACAAATTCTAACTATCTAGACCAAACTACATGCACAGTACACACTACACTTACTATTCGAAATTCATTTAAAATGGCGTCTCTTCACCAAGCCTCGGAGTCTCCCAGGGGGAGGACCATAAATGCCCCCACCAACTCCGCCCCTCTCCTGGTGACGACTCAAGGTGCCTGGAATCCGCTGTCTGACTCTCTTCTTCTTCATTTCTGCAACAGTCCATGGCCTTTCCTCTAACTTTAGCTCTGTTGAGCACCACCTCTCTCTCCTCTAAACCTCACCTCCTTTTTCTAACGGACACTCAGCTGTCTGAGGCAACTGACAGCAAACCCTTTTCTGTATCCTCCTACTTTCTCTATACTCATTTCAAAGCCAAAGGTGGCTGCATTGTGTATATATGACGCAACGACTTGTCTTGCTCTCGTGTTCCTGAACTCGATTCTTCTGGAATTCTCTACTCCCTGGCTTTGGCTTTCCTGTCATTCTCTGACTAAATATATCTATGCTGTTTTACTCTTATGCCCTAATTCTACTGACTATCAAAAATTCTTTGACTATCTTACTTCTTACGATGGAAATGACATTCTATCCATTTCTCCTTTCTCTGAAATCTCCCATTCTAGGAGATTTTGACAATGTTATCCACGACCTTTGGCTCTCCTCTCCTTTCACGGATCCACCTGGGCCAGAGCAAGCCTACATCTTTTCTATCCTTAATGACCTAGGAGCAAGCATGTACTCAGCACTCCTACCTGCCTGAGCTGCCTTGGAGAGAGCCCCAACATACTTGACCCATCTTCACTCACAACTAATCCTTTTCTCGCTTACTCTGTTAATCTTTTCTCTCCGTTGGGCTCCTCCGATCACAACCTTATTACCTTAACCTGTCCTATCACTTCCAGTATGGCCTGTGAACCCTCAGGAAACGTCGTCTGTGGCATTTTAGAGCCGCGGACTGGGAGGCCCTCAGGCAGTACTTCTTTGATTTTCCCTAGAATGATTATTGCTTCCATGGCCGGGGAGCCATCTCGATGTATGCCTTGCGCTTTATGGAGGTTATTCCTCTCGGGCATGGAAGGACCACATTCCTCTCATATCCTTTGACTAACGCAAGAAAGCTTTGGTTTAATCACGCTTGTTCTAATGCTGTCCGCAACAAGGAGAGGGCCTACAAAAGGTACCGGAGCTCAACCCACCCCTGAATCACATCATCTTTTACAAAGTTTTTGAAAACGGGAATCGTGCTAAGTCTGTTCTTCGCTCTAATTAAAAATGATTTCATCTCATACTAAATGCTCTCAACTCTCCAACTCCGGAATTCTAATCCCGCTCCTTCATGGCACCTTGCCAAAAATCTTTCTAACAACTTTACCTCATCATCCTTCCCTCCTCTTTTCTACTCTGATGGCTTCTGTAGCTATTTCTTCTACTGATAAAGCAGATCTCTTCTGCACAGACTTTCTCACTCCAGTTCCACCTTAGCAATTCTGGTGCTGTTCCTCCATCACTTCCCCCTCTGGCTTCCTCATGGCTGACATTAAAATTTCTTCAGTTGGTGTATTTTCTGCCATTACATTGGCCTCAATACTAACAAGGCATATGGGCCTGATGGGGTCCCTCCTGTTGTTCTCAAGAACTGTGTTTCTGTGCTTACACCATCTCTGCCTTAAGGCAAACTTCTTTCGCCTTTTGTCTCAGTCAACTTGTACCTTTCCTTCTTGCTGGAAGTTTGCTCTCATTCAGCCAGTCCCAAAGAAGGTGTGACCATCTCCCAACCCTCTCAGCTATCGTCCAATTACTTTTAACGTCTCTGTATTTCAAAGTTTTTCGAGTCAATTCTCAATAGAAAAATTTTGAGGCATCTTTCCTATCACAACCTTCTTTCCGACTGCGTCAGTACCAAGGTTCCGTCAGGGACGCTCCACTGGCGATCTTCTCATCTACCTTTCAGATCTCCCTGACCTCATCCTCCTTTCGGGACTTTGGCGAAAGCTTTGCCATTGCACTTTGGACACCTCAAAAGACTTTCGATTCGATTCTGGCATAAATCTTTAATATCCAAACTGCCCCTCCCTACGGTTTCTATCCCTCTATCTGTGCCTTCATAGCTAGCTTCCTTTCTGGTCGTTCTATTGCCGCTGTTGTAGACAGCCATCGTTCTTCTCCTAGATCTATCAACAGTGGTGTTCCTCAGGGCTCTGTCCTATCACCTACTCTTATACTTTTATGCACTCAATTGATCTTCTAAGCTGTACATCTAACCCTATCCACTCACTACGCTCGATGACTCCACCCTTCACCTTTCCATTCGGTTCCATAGCGCCCATCTCAACAGTTATTTCAACAAAAACAAGGGATGAGGTTATGGCACACCTTAATGTCTGACTTGGCTCATATCTCTGACTGGGGTAAAAATATCTTTGGTTGTTTTTAATGCAATCTAAGACAGTTCGTACACTATCAACTCAACAAATCTTCCACAGGTATACCCACTAATGTGTTAATACATATTCAGCTTAACCCTTTAACACATGGAGCATTGTTTTGCCCG